>NW_023270316.1:27505377-27505547 GCF_011800145.1 Mirounga leonina | reverse complement strand
TCCTTTCCTTTCCTATCTTTTCCTTTCCTTTCCTTCCCCTTTCTCCTTTCCTTTCCTTTCTCCTTTCTCCTTTCCTTTCCTTTCTCCTTCCTTTCCTTTCTCCTTTCCTTTCCTTTCCTATCTTTTCCTTTCCTTTCCTTCCCCTTTTGCCTTTCCTTTCCTTTCTCCTT
>NW_023270316.1:27505140-27505367 GCF_011800145.1 Mirounga leonina | reverse complement strand
CCTTTCCTTTCTCCTTCCTTCCCTTTCCTTTCTCCTTCCTTCCCTTTCCTTTCTTCTTCCTTCCCTTTCCTTTCTTCTTCCTTCCCTTTCCTTTCTCCTTCCCTTCCTTCCTCCTTCCTTCCCTCTCCTTCCCTTCCCTTCCCTCCCTTCTTTTTCTTTTCTTTTTTCTTTCTTTCTTTCTTCTTTCTTTCTTTCTTTCTTTCTTTCTTTCTTTCTTTCTTTCTTTC
>NW_023270316.1:27399600-27505130 GCF_011800145.1 Mirounga leonina | reverse complement strand
TTCTTTCTTTCTTTCTTTCTTTCTTTCTTTCTTTCTTTCTTTCTTTCTTTCATTAGGGTATCCATTGTGCTATTATTTGAGTGAATTGTCCTGATATCTTTTTGATTTCTGTGAACTACTACCATAAGGAGAGATGCTATGATCAGAATCAGAGCTCATGTACATGAGTTTCCACTGGGCATGGATCTTAGACACTGAGGGTTAGTGTCAACCAATTTGAACTTTAATATTCATGACATAGAGGTAGCAAAACAGTATTAAGGCAAGACATAAATAATCAGAAAGGCAGTTTTTCCAAACTGTATTTTGAGATAAAGTCATATGCTCCTTAAAAAAAAAAATGGTTTCTGGGGCATTTGAAAAATGAAGAATTAAATAAAATCAAACAGAGTCTTTTACTTCAGGAAGTCTCAAAACTATTAACATAGTAATTTGTTCTGCAAATATCCAAGAAAAGATGAGTATGCAGCATTGCTCAAATTTATACAGACACTTTTCCAGAAAAGTATATTGGAACAAAGTTTGGGAAATGTTGCAATAACAACATGAATGAATGAATGAATGAATGAATGAATAACACATTAACATTGTGCATACTATTTGCCAAACAATTTTAAAGGGCACTCACACAAACACAAATATACACACATTTAATATAAAAATTATATGTATCAGGTACTATTATCATCCCCAATGTACAGATAAGATACCTGAGACACTTTCCCAAAGTCCCATAGATAATAAAAGGCCTCCTCCAAATCATGCTGTCAATTTTTCTCTAACTCAGTGATAACCAAATATATTTGTTCATGAACCGACCAGTAAACATTTGGATTGCACTATGTCATAACTTATAAATATTCCAGGGGAATATTTTTTATATTAATGTATTGTGTCCATAATAAAATATAACAAAAGTCAAAATGAAAAAGGATATAATAAAAATAGGATGAGGCATGTTTTAAAATAATTATTGTATTATTGATAGTGCAAAAATAAATTTATTCTTACTACAAATAATAAAGCCACCATCACTGAATATATATTTAATTTTAAAATTAATTAATGTTGGGGCACCTGGGTGGCTCAGTCGTTGGGCATCTGCCTTCGGCTCAGGTCATGATCCCAGGGTCCTGGGATCGAGTCCCACATCGGGCTCCCTGCTCTGCGGGAAGTCTGCTTCTCCCTCTCCCACTCCCCCTGCTTGTGTTCCTGCTCTCGCTATGTCTCTGTCAAAGAAATAAATAGAATCTTGAAAAAAAAAAAAATAGAATAAAATTAATTAATGTTTTGTGATACAGCAATTTAAAAATTTAATTCTGAGTTAGGTTCAGTTAATATTGATAATTGGTTTGACAGTTGGACATGTTGGGAAAAAGACATCTCACAAAGTACTATTATATAAAATTAACACTTAAGGTGTGTTTCATTGCTAATACCAGTGAATCTAAGTCCATATTTCACACACTCTTTTTTTTCCTCCCAATTTCCTTGCAGGCTGTCACTGTTTTTTCTGTGTATCTTGACCAATGAAAAATTTGGACTTGCTGTAAAAAAAAGCCGCTATGTCATTTCCTTACTGCTTACTTGTGCTTGCATTATTTGAATTAAATTTTAAGCCTTTGCTTAGGTTTTGAGTGTTCAGTTATGTCAGTTTAAACTGGGTAATATAATGGGCAAGTGCACTTAACCTAGAGCACATGACTGTCATATGTCAGTGCATGCTAAAAGCAAGTACCAGTGGTTCCACTCTCCCTCAGGATCCTGCTCACCATGCATGGAGTGATGTCTGACACTTGGATGAGAGTTTTCAAGTCACTAGTGTGCATCCCCATATTAAATATTAAGAAAGATTAATTTTAGTATTTTTAAAGTAAAAAAAAACCACACACACCAGTGGTTCATTGTACACACCTGAGGAGCTCCCACCCCACTTTAGAGACTATTCTAGAGCTTTCAGGCTAAAAGAAGAAATCTGACCAGAAATATTAGTTTCAATAAAAGCAAAAACAAAACAAAAACAAGAAACCACTTAAAACTGAGAGAAACAATTTTGTTACCTCTTGAAGATTGCCACTTTTAAGCAGTAGAGTATCATTTTATTCAAAAGAACTCTATTCTCTAAGCAACAGCTATTCATTTGAGCAAATGTCCTTTAAAATGATAATCAGTCTGCCTTTATTTTTATTATTTATGGCATATATAAATCCAGTGTAATGCACTCTATAGGACATCCATTTATTCTGTGTTGAAAATTTAGTTTAGTGTGTTTTTGGATAACATGGAGGGTTGAGAGTACATGTTGGGGATGCTATGAGTGTTTAAAGCAATTGAAGGCAAATTGCTTCTTGGTGACTAGATAGGAAAACAATGCAAGAGTTTGGCTATGCCCGATTTCTATATTTCCGATTATTTCGGTAAAGGATTTTGGTAACCAAAATCCAGTCCTCCTACCTCATAGGAGGCAAAAATGAATTGAATGACTAGTCTGTTGTTACAGTTAGTGACAGAATCAGGATGACAATCCAGTTCTCCTCACTGTTGCTCCATTCACTCCACATTTTCTTTTTTTTTTTTTTTTAAAGATTTTCTTTATTTATTTGACAGAGAGAGACATAGCGAGAGAGGGAACACAAGCAGGGGGAGTGGGAGAGGGAGAAGCAGGTTTCCCTCAGAGCAGGGAGCCCAACATGGGGCTCAGTCCCAGAACCCTGAGAGCATGACCTGAGCCTAAGGCAGACACTTAAAGACTGAGCCACCCAGGTGCCCCTACTCCACATTTTCTGAATATACTACAAATGCCTTTTGTAGAGCGATAGCTTCACAACCAAGGTGTAAAGCACTTGCACAGAATATTTACTGCCAGTAATTTACTGCATTATACAGATGAACAAAGCCTTTCTTTGGGCAATCAAGCAATTAAAAAATAGTTCTCTTTTATAGACACTTTTCCTTGATGTGGCTTTTGTTGTCCTGGAATTTTGTCTGTAAGACATCTCTGCTGAACTACTTCATGAAACTCCAAGTTTCCATGACATACAGCATCCTTATCATTGTCTTTCAATGAGCAATTTATACTCACAAGCTTTAAACTCCTATGGGTGATAAAAAGAGTGAGGGTACGGGGAAGCAAATCTGGGATAATACAAGCCATAGAATGATCTCGGGATAGGACGCACTCTAGGACATGTTATGTAGTTACTCCCTTTGCTCCTGTTATTTTGGTAGACCGCATTCATGGCAGTGGAAGCAAAGCGTAGGGAGTGTGTAAGGAAACAGAGAAAGCTAGTGCAGTTACTGCAGCTTCATTTTCAGTTTGGCTATAGGATGAATTATGTCCACCTGGTGGTTCAGGACCCCATACTGCCCTTGCTTTGTATGTATGGCAAGTTGATCTGATTGGTCTAGATCCCCAGAACTCCTTTTCACAGTCCAAGATAAGGTCCTGACCCTTGGTGTAGGTGTATTGTCCCTAAGGGCATAAAATACTGTAATTACAAAAGGGAAGGGCTCCCATCAATTGTATTTGGTAGAGACTATGCAGGACCTTAGGGTTGGTTGAACTTGGAGAATCTTTACCACGTGATTATGCCTCAGATAATGCCTACATCCTAGTGTCTCAAAAGCAGCATCCAGGAATACATTCAGAGTTGAGTGGGGATGCCTCCCTGACACATGAGCAACTCCCGGGAATGCTGGTCACCCTGGGAAAGAGACAAACAACGTGACTCCTCAAAAGGGGATTGACTATCATTGCATTCCTTCCTTGTGAGCAGGATGAGAGGGGCACTATTGTAGAAAGAGAATTATTCACACTATTCAGCCTGGGGGTCTTGCTTAACTACAAATCTAAAGCTGAAACATGAAAACTATGGTTAACAGGAGAGACATGGCTGACACATCAGAGACTGATATGTTTGGGAGATATAAAGAGAACTGGAGATAAAAAGGAACTGACACTTACCTACCACCCACATAAGCTAGGTGCTATGCTTAGAAATGCACAAACCTTATCATAAGTTCTTATAAAACATGAGAGGTTTTTTCCTCAATAAGGATGAGGAAACTCAGAGAGGTTAAGATACCCAAGGTTACATGGTTTTCTTCTGGTAGAGCAGGGATCAAATTAGGGTATTGCACACTCAAAAGCTCATGCTCTTTCTGGGACACTGTACCAATGAATAAGTAAAATAATAAATTGAACTATTTATTTTTGTAGCAAATTACTCCCTTAGTAAAATAAGCAAATAAACTAATAAATAAGATGACTCGCAGGAGTCTTAGCTACAGGTGTGCTTGCTACCAGCAGCACGTGTATTCCCTGCAATGGATCAACCTACCTTGATGATGTTAACAAAATCTATGACGAAACTGTAGTATAATTTGTTCTGGTTCCATATGGAGCAACCAGAGTGGGGAATAACTGAGTGAAAGCGTGAGGGTGATAGAACTAGGCACTTGGTCCTCCTGGCTGTGGTACTTGGTAGGATCATTACCTGACACTCAGAGCAGAGAGTAACACAGGGGTTTTTCCTGTATCTTCCATGCTCAGAGAGATCCCCTAGCAAGCTAGTTCGAAAATTTGAAAGTGGTTTCGTCCTCGATGTCTAAGCTTTTCTTTTCAGTGATCATGATTATACTCCATTAAAAAATGGATATACTACAGTCTCTCCTGTATTAAATGCTCTCATGTTTTTAATACCTGCAGAACAAACACAGGTTAAAGAACCTAGGTAGGGCTATCCAGCTAGTGCTAACTCACTTATATTAGTGGAGAAAAGGACACAACAAGTGTAAGTACACAGTTTTTATCTGTAAACTTTCATAGTTTATTATGATCACAAAACTCAGTCACCCATTTTTTAAGATTTTATTTATTTATTTTTGAGAGAGAGAGCACACCTGAGCAAGGGGAGGAGCAGAAGGAGAAAGACGAGCAGACTCCATGCTGAGCGTAGAGCCCAATGCAGGGCTCGATCCCACAACCCTGAGATCATGACCTGAGCCAAACCAAGAGTCTGACACTCAATCCACTGAGCCAGCCCAGCACCTCACCCATTTGTTTTAACTCCATGTCTTATGCAATTAAACTTCCAGTTGATAAGACTGACCATCAGGCAGACCAAATCAATTACTTAGTGACTCTACCACCATTTTCATCTACTTTTGTTTACGAATTACACTTAGTGGGCTACAAGATGTGTGAGCTCTGGGTACAGAAGGTGAGGTGAATTAGCTGGACACCCACTCCCCCAAGCCCTATATAAGAACCACTGGGAATTCTTACTTTCTGCTACAATGGCTGAAGTCAGCCTTTTTATGTATCTAAGTGGGAGATAAGTTATTGTTAACTTAAAATAGGACGTGGTGATTTAGCATGGTTTTAATTGGATTTGGGCAATAAAAATACCCTTTGCTGCTGAAAAAGGAATACAAAATTTGAAAATGAAGGTTATACAACCTCTTTACAGAAAAAGAGCAGTCTTTTGAAAGGTTGTCCTCATTTTAGAAGCTGATTTTGTAATCCTAATGAGGCATGGGAGATAAAATCTGCTCTTGAAATGTTTCAACTTTCTTCAGTGTTCTCTGTTTAATTAGAATTACTTCCTCTACGAACCTCTCCAGCCAGCATTCTAATAACCATTAGCAGAACTTATTTACTATTCAAATTGCTACTTAAAGTTTAGGCTTGGTGGCAAGGATTTCGTCAGGTAACTAAGGGAAGGTTTGCCCCTTTTAAGCCAGATCCTTGCCTCATCTCTGCCTTCAGTGTATGCACAAGGACTTTTCTTATAAAAAAATAAACTTGAAGTCCTAGGAAAGACGTTTTTTGGGCAGATGGGGGGTGACAAGATGAGCAGATAATTATATGTATCTAAATGTACCTGCAAATCTGTTGAACTTGGAAAAAGTTTAGATTCTTCTGTTCTTTTGAATAAGCACATTTGAAGATCTGAATCTTAGAGTTTAAAAATGTATGAGACTGATAATAAATAAAAACAATAAAAATGGATCTGCCACACTCAGTAAGTCAACATCTTTTCATTTCCTACAGGGAAGGGAAAAAAAAACTAAAGTAGTAACCATCCTAGAATTTTGGAAGCCTCCAGTTATAACTCCAGTACATTCCTTGGGCAAACTTTATTTAGCATTTCTACCAAATTCAAACAGAGTATGAAATTTAGTGTTTTCATTTTTAAATTCATAGCACTTTCTCCATTCTTAGATGAGTCTGATTAGAACAGTCACAATTGTATTCTGTAGTTATTAGGACTAAGAAAATCAATTAAAATAAAATGGTATGTTTCCAAATGATAACTAACCAGTGAATTGAGTGGCAAATTTTGAGTAAGCGATTACATAAATTATTCTTAAATTCAAGGACCATGAAAAAATTCTTTTATATTTTTCAACAACCTACTCAATTCTGGTTCATTAAAATGCAATACATAGAGAGGATAGAAAATATATTTTCATGGCTTTCTCTTTAGATATGTTTCCAAATCTATCACTAATCACTGAAGGAACAGTAGCAGTGGTGATGGCAATTACAATAAAAATAATATTAGACACCATGTAAGAATACAGTTTCTAATAGCCAAATTTTAAAAGATAATTTGTTACCTACATATGAAGACACCAGAACAAAAATACCATCAGTGCTGAATGCATTTTTTTTTTTTAGAGAGAAAGAGAGAGTGAGGAGAGGGGCAGAGAGAGAGAGGAAGAGAGACTCCCAAGCAGGCTCCATGCTGAACACCGAGCCCACCTCAGGGCTCGATCCCATGATCCTGAGATCATGATCTGAGCTGAAATCAAATCGAACGAGTGAGCCACCCAGGTACCCCTAGAATGCATCTAAAAGATGTTTCTCTGAAAGCATTGATAGGAAGAAAGAACTATGATGCAATCAAAACATGAGACTTGGAATCAAAATTTAGGCTTAAAGATGTTTTCACTTGCTTACTGTATGATTTGGAACAATTCTCTTATCTGCAGAAACTCCAATTTCTTCTTATGTAGAATAGGACTATGAATATCTGTTCTACAAGCATCTCGGGGTTAGCTGTGAGGATCAAAGACCAAAATGAGATACTGTATGTGAAAGCAACACGTCAACAGTAGGGTTCTATTCAATAAATGTAATGATTGCCATGTTTTGCACAGATGTGGCCTTAATTTCCATATTAAGGTTTGGGTCTAGAACTCAAGGGAAAAAAAAACAAAGGTAGGGTACATTGGTACATAAGGATATTTAACTTTAAATGGTTTTATTTGTATCTACTTAACCCTGCAAAGGAAGTGACGTGGCTACCTAACGACCAAAGCTTTCATTTATCAAGTGCTTTGTTTATTGGCATGTGTTCATACTGCAAATGCTGCAAATCTAAGGCACATGCTAGATACGGGGATACAATATCCCTTGCCCTGTCCAACTTCAAGAAACTTAAAGAAGACAGTGGTGGTATAGCATAGTTTTAATAATGACACAATTCACAAAGGGATAGTCTTAATCCTTCTTTATATGAGTAAATTGATGCTCAGAGATGTAAAGTAACCGCCCCACGGCCATCCAGCCAGCAAGTGGAGGCACCAACGTGAGATGCCAACTATCAAGTTCCAAAGTCAGTGATTTTGACTGTCACATTTATATTGCATCAAAATAATTTTTTTGGTGTTTCCTTGGAGACCCACTAAAGCTCTCATAGGTGGTTTAGACATTAAATTGTTCTTTTGTGGGGCACCTGAGTGGTTCAGTCGGTAAGTGGCTGGCTCTTGCTTTTGACTCAGGTCATGATCTTGAGGTCCTGGGATTGAGCCCCTGCCTCGGGCTTCAAGCTCAGCGGGGAGTCTGCTTGAGGATTCTCTCTCCCTCCCCCTCTGCCCCTCCCCCTGTGTGCTCTTTCTTTCTCTCTAAAATAAACAAATCTTTTAAAAAATTCTTCTTTTGTAAAGTTATTTATGTACATAGGGATATTTGAAATATCAGTTTTCAGAAGAGAAATATATTTTACATTCTTTAATATGGCTTTCTGCTTAATACAACAGGCTTAGGGTCCCATTTTTTAAAGCCCCACTTTTTTGTCATCAGGCAGTGAATATATGATGTATTGCTAAAGGCCTAAAGGCAAAGCCAATCAGACATAATTATCTTAATTAAGAACCAAGTGTTTTCCTAGATCCTTGTTGCTTGTGATGGATAATTTTACATGTCATCTTGTCTGGGCCATGGCACCCAGATATTTGGTCAAACATTATTTGGGGTGTTTTAGGAGGTTGTTATTTGGATGAGATTAACATTCAAATCATCAGATTTTGAGTGAAGTAGTTTGCCCTCCATAATGTGGGTGAGCCTCATCTAATCAGTGAATGGTCTCAATAGGCTGATCTCCTCCTCCAAAAAAGAAGGAATTCTAGTAGCAGATGCCTTTGACTTTGGACGGTACTATTGGCTCTTCCCTGGGTCTCCAGCCTGCTGACCCATCTTGCAGATTTTGGACTTGCCAGGCTCCATATTCACTAGTGAGTTCTTTAAAATAAATCTTAATCTGTGTGTGTCTGTGTGTGTGGGTGTGTATATCCTATTGATTCTGTTTCTCTGGACAACCCTGACTAATACAGTGTCCACAGGGTGATGAGCAGACCTGGAGGATCTGTACAACAAGCATCACTGGGAGTTTGTTAGAATGTAGACTCTCCCATCCCTCCCTTGATCTGTCGTTTGGAATCTGCATTTTAACAGCATCTCCAGGTGATTAGTGTACACAGTTAAGTTAGAGAAGTCCTACCCAGGATGATCAGAAATTCAAAATGCTTCTTTTTTTTTTTTCTTTTTTCCTTTTCTTTTTATGTTTATAAGTATATCTCTGTTAGACTTGGCGTGTGTCTTTATGGCATTTGAGGGTACTTTCACTTCAGGCTAGTTAAACGCTCTGGAGCAGGAAAGGGGTTAATGAGGGAAACTGTTGCTGGTTCTAAAACTCTTTCCAATTCTGTAATCTAACTCACTGTCACTAGGAAAGCCTAGTCCATATTTCTGTTTGGGTTCATGAAATAGATGCAGAAGCTGCTCAGCTAAAGGAAAAAAAAATATTTTGAAGAGTCATGAGCATCTATGATAAGAAATGTATGCATATAAAATCACAATAGATTCATATCTATAATGGTTGGATTGTGCTAATGGAATCCCCTTCAGGGGGCTCCTGGGCAGCTCAGTCAGAAGAGCAGATGACTCTTGATCTCTGGTCATGGGTTTGAGCCCCACCTTGGGTGTAGAGATAACTAAAAAAAATAAACTTAAAAAAATTCATTTGAATGAGATTTAGAGTGCACCTATTTTGTGCCAGGAATGTGATAAGCACAGGAGACAGAAAGGAGTTTTCATTTCTGTCTTTTTTTTTTTTTAAGTAGGCTGTGTGCCCAACATGGGGCTTCAACTTACGACCCTGAGGTTAAAAGTCCACATGCTCTACCCACTCCTCCCCTCATTTCTGTCTTTAAAAACCTGACAATGAGTTCAGTAGAGGGGACAGTCGTGTAAATAAGAAAGAGCAGTAACTGAGTATAGCTGCCTCCACAAATGAAAGGAGGAAGTCCTAAGTTTTTCTTCAACTAAATTCTTACTCTTGTAATTTATTCCACCTAAAATAATCAGCTGAGTTTTCCAAAATGACTACTTATTCATACCTTTCCTTTCTTAGAAACCATCAGTATATCTTTACTCTCTACTGAATTCATTGATTCATTTCTCAGCAAATACTTATTGAGCACTTCCTATGTACCAGGTGCTGGGCTCAGCCCAGGAAACCTAGCTGTAAACCAAATAAAAAAGGTCTAATGGAGAGAAATAGTCAACAAATAATCACATAGATAATCATATAGCTACATTTGCATTATGTTCTGTGAAAGAAGAAGACTGAATAATATGACAGCAAATTATAAGGGAATATTATCTAGATTAGGGGTTAGAAGGAGCTTCCCTGGGGGGTATCATTTTCAGTAAATCTTAAAGGAAGAGTAAGAGTTTCCCAGGTGAATGGATGGATGTAGGATAAGGCTTAAGGACAGAGAAGATTCCATGTAAAGGGAATACTATTTGTGAAAGGTCTGTGGAGGGAAGGAAAGAAACTGATGTCAGAAAAAAGAGAGAAGGTGAACCCTGGTGGGTAGGGCATAAAGGAACAGAGGGATAGGTATCAGAGTGGGAAGAACCAGATCGTTCAGGGTCTTGAAGAACTGGAACTTTGTTCAAAGAGCAAAAGGAAGTCATCACATCTGTTTAAAGAGGGATCAAAATGTTTACAACACACTTTTGAAGGATCATTTTTACTGTCAATTGAAAATGTTATGGAATGGCCAAAAATAGATTTTGGAAGACATGTTAGGATAAAATCCAGGTTCTTTAGTTTGACATTCAGATTCCTCAGAGTTGAGGCCAAATCTGTTTCCAGTCTTCATTATCACTTCTCCCTTACATGAATGTGCATTTCATCCAGACCCATCCATTCTCTCTCCCCTGAACAGGATTTGCTCAATCCTGATTTTTGGCTTTCCAGAACACCTCTTCACCACATATTTGTTTCAAGAGCCAGGCAAAATGGCATCTGTCCTCAGTACCCTGGTTGAACATTGCTCATTTCGGATCTCAAATTGCTATCAGATTGAAAATTTAAGAGACCATGAATTGTAACAGACACCAATATTTTTGAACCATGAAAAAAGTAAATGTCCTACTGAAAAACTCATGACAATTCAGTTAGACTGAGAGATACATAAATTGGTCATATTAGCTTAGCATTGCTTTGAAATTTCTCTCATCTATTCATGTATTTGTGGTCTCTCCATTTCTAAGGTCCTATAAAGCACTTACTTGTTTTTTGCAAGAGAAGTTTGATCCACAATAATTTCTCCAATAACAAATATTTTTTTCCTTGCTATAAAATTTAAGCCCAATAACACGATACTTAATATCCTTGCTTTCTGGGTACATGATAACTTTTCATTTCTATGCTGTTTCATGAAGATATTTTAAACAACAAACTTAACATGTGTAGAATCAACAGTGCATATTAACTCAGTTGGAGTGGACTAATATCAATAGCAATGATCAAGGTTAAGTATTGCAAGCGGTGAATGATAAGTATGTCATGACTGCTGCCTAGCCAATGACAACAGTAAAACATCATTCATTGTAAGATGCATCCTGGTTTCAGAGATGCATGAATGAGCATACAAATGTTCATCATAGAATTGAAGAGCTATATTATATCTAGACCATTCAATTGATACTTACATTTTACCATGTATTATTATTCATACCTTCTCTTTCTTACACAGCTTCAGTATACCTTTATTTTCCATTGAGTTCATTCATTTAGTCATTCACTCATCAACAGTCTTCACTGAGTATCTCTTATATGCCAGGGCTGGGCTCTCCCCAAATGGACAACTACCACTAGCCTCACCTCTTTTACCCCATTCCCCCCAAAACAACACCTAAATTGGTAACATTGCCATAAATCCAATTATGAGGTTGTCGATGTAAAGATATAGTACTTGGGACTATGAATGAATTCCTAAAATTCTTCTTTCTGATAGCGCTCTCAAAGTAAATTAACATTGGATAAAACTAAAGCATATAAATCTGTTGACATAGCTATTTGTTTTAGTAGAAATACTGCAAAAGTCTTTATGTGCACACAAACACATGGACACATATATACACACATATATGCATGCATACATTCTCTATGGAGAAGTTATAGTATATTGAACACATAACTACATTACTAACAATATCTATTTAACAGTTCCCTGTTAACAAGGTATTTTATTTAAAAGGGTAGTATCTCATTTCACTGTCAGATCACTCATGAAGTATGTATTATCACCTACTATTTGCAGGGAAGAAACTGAGTCACAGAGAGGTTAAGCAACTTGCCCAAGATACATGGCCAATGTCCCTCCTATTAAGCCATATGAAATTTACACTTTTAATATCTTAGAGGTGGCTAATATCTAACAATAATAGTTTCATACACTTTCATTTTCAGACTTCTAGCTTGATTATTAGAGTAATTTGTTATAAGAAAACTTTCATTGCTTTACAAAGGGACTTACCTGTGTCTTTTTCCAGTAGAAGTTTATTTTAAACGTATACTTCAATTTGTCAACTACATAGGTAGGTGGGAAGAAAACAACATGGTAGTACCTAGTAACAATCAAAGATATGTCTAGAAAGAAGGGGCTTCTGAAAAGATCTTTAATCTTAACAACCCAACATCTCTTTTAAACTAGCGTATTAGTTAAAATGATTGATAATCTACCTTTTTCTCCAGGAGCTTTCAAATAGCTTACGATAAAAGATAGTATTCATACCACAAATTAATTAAAACTGGAGTAGGATAACTAATGATTTCATTTACAGAATCATCCTAAAGTAGGGTTTTCATTTGGTGTGTTTTTTTTTTTTTTTTTTAAGATTTTATTTATTTATTTGACAGAGACAGAGATAGCGAGAGCAGGAACACAAGCAGTGGGAGGGGGAGAGGGAGAAGCAGGCCTCCCCCCGAGGAGGGAGCCCGATGTGGGACTCGATCCCAGGACCCTGGGATCATGACCTGAGCCGAAGGCAGACGCTTAACGACTGAGCCACCCAGGCGCCCCCATTTGGTGTGTTTTTTTGGCGACAAAGGGATCTTGTGAATTTTATGGGACAGTTAACTAAGTTTGCTACTTGAAACAAATTTATGTCCATTAAGACATGCCAGAAACAATTACAACATCAATACAATCTAAAGATGTGCATCTCTTGAGTACATGTATATATACACATACATGTATATACATACATATTTATTAGAAGCTAATTTTCAGGACTAAAATCTCTTATAAAGAAACATTTATCTGAAATTTATCAATCCATTTGGCTTCATGTCAATTCTTTTTTCTTCTTTTACTTTTAAAGAAGGAGTCCCTTCCTCTTTCACACCCAGCTGTCTATGGACTCCTTACCCAGCCCCTCAGTTTTAGAGAATCATTCAAGTTCCTTTGCAGACATTACTGCCTCTGGCAAAATTTCCTGATTCCCACATACCACACCCAAGAGAGAGTTAATCACTTCCTCCACATGTGTATTTTCAGTCTGTTATCACATGTATTAAACTCTATAGTAAATATTTGTTTAGTTGTCCTACAGACAAGTTCTAGAGGGCAGGAGATATTGTCTTGTATCTCTAGGATTTAACATTGTGCCTGAGGTTAAAAAAACAAATCAACTGAAATACAAAATAATAGTAAATACTTCTTTAGTACTTACTTTGCACCAATCTCAAGGGTTAATATTTTACACATATCTCTTCAACCTTCGCAACAACCTTTGGGTCAAGAGTTACTATCTCTCAGAGAAGACATTAGGTTTAGGGAAGTTAAGTAACTTGCCTGTAGCTGCACAGCTAATAAGTAACAGAGGAGGGCATTTGCATAGGGGTTTATCTCCGAAGCTCAAGAACTTCAAGCATTACAGAAAAATAGGTATATTGGGCATATATAGATATTTACAAATGCAGGGCATTTTTCCATTAGAAGAATTTCAGAGGCTTACCACTCAGAATGGAAATTCCAAAGTTTTGGTCCCAGCCATCTCCCCATGTCCTTTGACCTCACCCTCCCTCCCACAGCTGACAGCTTTCCTTGCCATGGGTCAGAGGATATATTACATTCTTCCACTAGTCCCCCAGCTTCCGCTAGAGCTGGATTTCTCAAACTCAGCATTATTGGCATTTGGGGCTAAATAATTCTTTGTGATGGGGGCCTGTCATGGGCATTGTTAATTGGGTAGCAGCATCCCCGGGCCTCTACCTGCAGGACGCCAATAGATCCTCCCTCCCACCTCCAGTAGTGAAAACCAAAAATGTCTCTAGACCTTGCCAAATGCCCCTTGAGGGACTGAACTGCCCAGGACAGCAAGTCAGTAATGCTACCAGTCATTTGCTATGACTTAGAATCTTAAGTCCTACATTATTAGCATCCAAAGGGCTTATAAGCATCATTCTTAATTCACTAGTTCACAGTCACAGACCTAGTGAATGCTTTTCTCCCCCACTTACTGTAACATCCTTTACGCTAAAGATACACAATAGACATTAACTCGGAAACAAGTAATTGCACGCTAGGCCTATAGTTTTGATTGTTCAGGTGGCAGGGCAGAGGCCCAGAAGACACACTGTTGGGTTCTTGTGACTTTTCACAGATGACTACAATCAGACCAATAGCCTGTAAAAGAATCCATTTCCAAAGTTCAACCTTAAAGGTATAGTGTTGATGAATGTTTGGAACTAAATCAATGAGGCCATATCCTAATTGTATAGGTCAGAATCCAGGTGACATCTAGACCTGAATGCAGATGTTGGCTGTGTGGTCCCTCCTGCCCCTGGACAGTTCCTCACTAGCAGAGTGCCAGGTCAGAGACAGACATCCCTTGGGATATCCTAACCATTAGCTTGCCAACGTAGCGGGTACTAGATGTGTCTCAAGGCTCTGTATGTGTTACTGCTTGATGCGTGCTAGGCCTCTTGGTCACTAGGCTTCATAATGTTCACAGTGACCAACAGATATGCATCCTTAAATGCTGTTCTGAACTTATAAAGATGACTTTCCAAAACGAGTCTCAGGACCAGTTTTCTGGTATGAGCAACTAGATATTAGGGCTACTTTGTGCCTACTTTTGAGCAGGAAAACCAGATTTGGGCTACAAAGAGTGCCTTGAGCCTATGAAGAACTTGGGAGTAATGTGGTTACTCTAGTTTCACGCAAATGTGGTATTTATCAGAGCCCTGCTTGACTGTAGGACCTATTGATGCAAGTCAATAAACCAGATGTTATTTGGAGCAGAAAGCCATTTCAAAATATGTAAGTTGTATTAACTTGAGTGCTAGAGATGGTCATCTAGGCTTTGAGAGTCACGTGAACCTGAGCAGCCAGGTCTCAGAGATTGTGTTTTAGCAAAGGCAGAATTGCTCCAAAGCTCAACCACTTCCCTTCACACTATTTTTTTTTTTTTTCTCTGCTTGATTATCCCCAATTTGTTCTTCAGAAGTACTTATCCTTCTCTAGGTACCAAAGCAAGCTAAAAATACAGGTTAATGACAAGAGGTAAATTTCAGCAAACACTGGAAGAAAAGTCGTTTCAACCTATTTCTTAGTTGTAGATCTTAAAAATGTATTTTTTATCTTTTTTTTTTTAGGGAAGGGTTTTAGTGAATCATGAATCTTAAAATTAAGAATAAACATAGCAAGATATAGCTGTTTAAATATTAATCAAGTATCGCTACGTTTCACTTAGGATTTGGTATATAAGCTTGGTGAACATAGTTTTGTATAATGAGTAACACCAATTCTGTTGCATCTCTCTTAGCAAAACTGGCATTTCAGTAGCTGTAACCATTGCAAAGATCTGGAGACCAAACCCACTAATGAGAACCCATCAGTGCTTTTCCAATTTCTCTACTCTCATAGTGCCTTGCTCTTGCCTTGGCTACGAAAGTCCTGTCTCACATTAAAGTCGCTAACACTTTCCTTTTGTATCGCATCAACTAGTCCTGTGATTTGTGAAGAGTAGACATTCAAATGAATTGAAATGCCAAATTATTTTGGTGCCCAAATTCCATTCCAAGTGGGTCCTTGTATTAAGCCAAATTATTTATTCTTCTCTGTGCATTAGAATTGTTTTGAGAAATAAACTCCTTTAAGGTATGCTGAAGTCTTACTTGCCTCCTCTAGCCAAACCAGAGGCCTAGGTGACAGGCTTCATTCTAATTTCCTTTAGCAGCTTATTTTAAAAAAAAAGAAGTTAGTTGCCAAATAAGCCTGACTCTTAAAAATTCTTCAGGTAAATCAAAATGCAGTTTTAGATAAAAATGTGAAACATTTGCTAGCCACAGGTAAATTTCAATGCTAATCTTTTCTTATTTGCTGTATTTCTATCTTCTTTATTCTTTTTTGACTCTGAGTATTTCAAGTTTAGTTTTGACTAGAGGGACAGTACCCTTAGTGGTGTTCACATTTTGTCTCTCATTATTCACATGGTTGTCTCATGATGTATGGAGGGCGGTGGTGTGGCACCCAAATAAGATCAGAAGTGTAGGATGAATATAGTCTGCCAGCTTTATCCTCCCATGAATGACCAAACCAGTGATGAAATATTCCAGATGTATAACTTCGCTCTGATCAGTTAGGCTTTGTTTATAAAATTCTGCTCTGGTCTTCAGTGGATGGAGACCCACCCTTGGTATGTCACAGAGAAATAAGGCAACGGTCTTAATTAAAATAGAAATTAGCATAACTTTTGCCATAATGAGTATCAAAAACCAACGTTGATACAATATTGATATAACGAGTTAATGCCCTATTTTTATTTTTCTTTACTAAAATAGCAGGAACTACACTGCACAAGATGACAAACTGTTTTTGATCTACAGCTTAACCAATTTTCAAAGTTGGGACTTTTGCACGTATTATCTGGTCCTTGTGCACATTTAAGAGAGGGAGGCAAATGGCCAATTGTGGATATAAATGCAAGTGAAACTCTAGACCCACTAAACCTTTGAAAAGTGTGACCTATCTGCTCGAGTTAATAAATTACATTAAACCCATCAGTTACCTCACAACACTGTGCAAAGATCAAATTCTTTTATCTGGCATCATCAATGTCTTAACTTATACATCCTGGAGACAAGTGATATTTGAGACAAAAGTGTGTTGGAGAAAGAAGCTATGCCAAAAGTTTGGTTGGGAGTACCTGCACTTGGTTTTGGCTTTCTTTCACTGACAATTCCCAGAGCATGCTCCAACATGGTAGAAATCTGACAGGGCCTTAAAAAAAATCTCCTCTTCAATACACATAAATGAATGTTTTAACTAACAACGATCATGTTGTCATTCTTAAATGAATCTCAATATAGAGAATGTACAGGTTTCTTAAAAAAAAAGGGGGGGGAGGGAAGAAACCAGAAAACATAGCTAAGATCTCCCTAAATGCATAGCAATCAATTGACATGTTTGCTCTATCATTCTACTTTTAACCTATCATGATATCAAAATAATGGCCATTGGATTATAAACTCATGGTATTTATGTATGAATCTCCATGAACTTTACAGAGATTAAAAACCTGAACTGGTTATTCCTCCATCTCAATGAGATGACCTGCAACATTTAAAAACTCTTTCACACACTCAAGTTATGGGTACCAGCTGTTTTCAGTCTGTTTAGATATAAACACTTAATTTTCCATATTCTGAAAATGAATTTTATACAGTATATATAAATACTGAACATTTAGTAGTTTCATTGGAAGCTTCTTGAGGAATCCAATATTCCTATTTATCTTTAAGTAATTTTCATCAGGACTTAATATATACTTACACAAATCTTCTAACTTCAGTGGCTTATTACTACGTTCTACATTCAAGGGAATTATGCTTTACATCTATCCCATTAAAAAAAAAGTGCTAAATTAGGAATCAATTCCTAAGTCAGTAGTTCTCAAACTACGCATGACTAGTGGAGTGATTTTTTAAAAATACAAATTCCTAGGCCACACCATACAACTCTGAATAACCACGGGGAAGGGCTCTTAATCTAGTTCTTCAATAAACACCCGATTGCATTTGATGCAATGTGTCTATAGAACACTTGGAAAGCTGTTTGTATGTTGAAAAAAACGACTTGCAATTTCTATACTAAAGAAGTCCTATCAGTGCATAGGGCAGTTGTCGAGGAATAAAGCTAATTAGTCAAAATGTTTGTGCTTTACAAATCCTGACAACGGTACAATGAATAAGAAACCCTGCCTTGTTTTCCAACATTAATTTCTCGTAGATCATCAGGGTTAAATCTAAGAGTATTAGAATTGCAATGATCAGTATCCCAAAGTTGAAACTAGAGTAAATAATGTCTAACTTAATTTAACCTTGTGTTTTTTGGAGAAAGTTTAGAGGACTCCCAAGGTCCTTAGAGCAATGCCTTGGTTTAAGAGGCTGTATATTTCCTTGAAAGCTAATTTTAAAAAACAAAACAGAAGATGATCTGTACTAGGATAAGACCTCTTAAGAGAAGGAGCCTCAGAACAGGAAACAAGATTAAACAATGATAGGTAAATCATTTTCTAGACTTCCGGTGATTCTTGGCAGCAAGAGGTTGTGCTTCAGAAGAAAAAAATCATCATCCACAAACTAATGGATTAAGTGACTTATTACAAGTAAGAAAACCTAGTTATTTGTCGAGCTGGGCTGTAGCAGCTTAGTGTGTATTTGCTCCCAAAAGACAAATGCAAACACACTGGCTTTTTGGGGTATTGCGTCTTTCTCCCAAAGTGGAATTTAACAATTTTCTGGATAACTTGATTGAATAAGACCAGGCCTCTCAATTGGCTTCCTTGGGCTTCAATTATTAGGCCAATATAGGATGAGATTTTATGATACCCAACACCTGAATCAAGCCAAGTTATAATTTTCCTGTCTTTTCTAACATAACAAATTTCCGGTATCACGGTGATAAATTAAGTCTAAAACCATATAGGCTGGAAAACACATAGCCATAATCAGCTGTCAAGAAAACATTTTTGCCTCAGTTACAAGCATTGATCTGCATATACCGCATACCTGACACTGAGGACATTCAATAAATGTTGAACTAAACTCGTTTTTCTGGTCTTGAATTAGCCTCATGGCTGGCTATTCTTAATACTTAATTCCGTATGTAAAGAAAAAAACCTAATTGTTAATCTTTTAGGGAAGTCTCCACAATGAATTAGTTTAAGACTTTTTTTTTTTTTTTAAACATGCAAAACAAAGGAAAGCCAACAGATCTGTAAAAGGGAAGAACAGGAACAATGATCTCAGGATTAATACAGCCGAGTCAAATGCTCAGTTATTTCCCTCCCGATTACTAGAATTAGTTCTGGAGAAAAAAAAAAAAAGAAATCACTGAATCTCCCCTTTAAAGAACCTTGTAGATAAGTGAAACTATTTCATTGAAATGCTAGTCTTCACATAAAATGTGGGTTTTTTCACTTCAAAAACAAAAACAAAAACAAAGAAAAGGTAAAATAAGACAAAACAAACAGTTCCGTTTAATTTCAAACGTTAATATATTTTCTATTTTATATTGAACATATGCATCTGTAACCCCTCATTTGCAGCAACTAGCACATCCTCATAAAAGGGGCAAAATTTGTAAGATGCCTCTTAAAATAAATATTCTTTTTTATAAAATAATAAAACTTCAAATAAATATTCTTTACACTAAACAATATGTTGAAAAATTAGAAAATAAAGGTTGAATTTTACTGTAACTGTACAATATACATGAAGTCCAAAGGGAAATCAGAGTCTTACAATAAAGGCTTTCTGTAAGGCAAAATACAATCTAAAAACATACTGATTGGTTCACATTCTTCCGAATGTACAACATATTAGTATAATATTTTGTGACTGTGCCACATGGCATGGCACAACTTGTTTTTCACAGTCGCAAATATTATTGTATATACAAAAATATAGCACATTATCTCTGGAGAAAACAATGGGAAAAAAGTCATTTACTAATTTACAAATTTTGCAAGTAACTATTCACAAACAAAAACTGTGCCTAGGAGTGTCTGTTGCTTTAGCTTATGCAACACATGGGTCCCCAAGTTCTGTATCCCAGACTTTGAGCTCCATTAGCTGAGTTCTAACAAGCATATCAGTTAAAATGGCACACGGACAAAAAGCATTTCACTGCAAACAGCAAAGGATATCCCAACCCTCTATTATTAACAGTGCCAAGATTCTAACTGTTTAGTTGGTTGCATATGTGTTAAAAAAAAAAAAAAAAAAAAGAGGGAACAATCCTTATTACTGTCCTATTCCTGATTAATGG
Organism: Mirounga leonina; assembly: GCF_011800145.1. Lineage (NCBI taxonomy): Eukaryota > Metazoa > Chordata > Mammalia > Carnivora > Phocidae > Mirounga > Mirounga leonina. The sequence goes on along the minus strand of NW_023270316.1, from coordinate 27,485,207 downwards.
TGCTATGTTGGTTTTTCAAAGTTCCTGGGTGGGACAGTGGGAACTTTGCAGCAAACTGTGTTTGAGTTTTTACAGCGGCATCCAGGCCTGTTAACCCGGTCATAACACCCCTGGCACAATTTAAGGCAACCCTTGGCTGGAAGGTAACACCATAAACAAGGCAAAAAGAGAGACATGACGCCCATGGCAGACCAACGTGTACAACAGTGAGACTGGCTGCAAGAACACGGGTTGTCAGCACAGTTGTCCTCATCATCATTGGAACAGTGATAGAAGAGACCTTTCACACAGCACACACAAGTCCCATAGTCAATCACGTTTTGGGCTGAGCAAAGGCACTGCTTGTCACAGATCCAGTCTGATGGCAGAGGCCTAGGGTAGGTGCACTCCTTACACTTGCACTTGCCACAGTCCTCACACCTGTAGGCATGCAGGCCCAAATCTTCCTTGCTCAGGGGCTTAAGCTCACCTGGCTTGAGCTCCGATTTGGGCTGCACACGGATTATGCCATCAGCAACAGGCCCCGAGGAGAAAGATGGTCCTAACAGCCTCTGTTCAGAGGAACTGCTGCTGGTACTTGTCCTTGTACTGCTTCGAGACCCCGAGCTGACTGTGCTGATGGACCTGGACAGGGGGGCTCGGGCAGAAGAATGCACCTGTGGGTGCTGGAGCCTGGGAGGCTGGCGATGCTCGGGCAGACCGTGGAGCCTCTCATGTTTGTGCTGAGCGGAGGGGCGAGGAGCCGGCTTGAGCCCGGGTCTCGGGACCACAGTAGGCCCCTCTGTGTACTCATTGGTGTTTCGGATGGCTCTGATCTGATCCAGGGACAACACGTGTACCTGCTGGGTGAGGGCTTCTCTGGGGTCGGGCTCCCCACGCTGCCTGCCAATGTCACGGGGTGCCTGCAGCAAGGACGGCGACCCGCTGCCACTCTGAGCTCTGGCCTCCATCAGGTCTGGGAAGTGTGGTCACTCCAGCGGGCTTAGAACACATCTGAATTCCTGCAGAAACCAAGAGGAAAGAGCTGGTTTACACTCCAGGATACTTCCCACTCTCCGCCCACCTGAATTAACTCTTCGATTTCCGCTCCCCCCAGAGGAACAGGATTTGAAATGCAGTGGCCATGGAGGGTTTTAGAATAGCCATACGATCGATGCCATACCAAAAAGTAAAAATTAGGACCGGGTACTGACAATTCTTTAATCTTGCGATGTATAGTAACACAAAGCTAATCTTTGTTTCAATCGTAAAACTGCAAGGTTCAGGTTCAAGGTAAAGACTGAAAGAAAATAACGTTAGAACACCACACTGCTGCCAAAGGATTCAAAATCGAGATAGGTTTAACTTTGTCGTAGTCATTTTTGCCTTAAACATCAATAAACGCGGCCCAGAAATTCTTGGTTCTTACTTTGTCTGCTTTTACATCAAATACCTTTAACTATATTTTAGCCAGTATCCTGCAACTTTTTAGAATACCATAGAATGAATGTGACTTGCGAAAAAGCAAATATTCGCCCCCCCAAGGATGTTATAAATTTCACAACAGTCATGCATTATTAACTATACAGTAGCACAAGTTATAAATTAAAAACAAATCCATTCAAATCCTATTAGGTGCCAGGAACACAAGAACAACCAGCAACAAGACAGGAACTTATTTTCAACTTCTCAACAACTTGTGGCTCAAATATTTTACAGCTTGACAGCCTGAGAAAGCATCTTTAATTCTGTACCTAAAAGACTGTTCTGTTTTAGAAATAAATTATGTCAAAAATATTAACTGCTTTGCCTGTTTCCAAAAACCTAATAGTTCAGAACCTAAACTGACTGGGGATAACAGGAAGTGTTTCAAAAATTCCTGTCACGTCTCAAATCTATCATTCTGACATGTAATCGCTTAAACTGCAAACCCTCTATAAATTTCAAAACTATCACCCCCTTTGCCAAGGCTACAATGAACAAAAACGGGAAAAAGTGGACCTTTATCCAGTCTCCGATTTTTATAAGAGAGATACAGGCAGGTGACACACGCCTCCCAATTAACAAGGCAGAGCTGGAAACCGGATCTCACTTCCCACAGAAAAGGCGGACAAGACGACGTTGATCTTTGCTTTCACTCCGTTTATCGGCTCTATCAGCGTCCCAACACCGTCCCCAGCAGGTGGGACACAGTCAGAGCCCCGGGGGACTTTCCTCCGGGGAGACTGACACAGCCCAGGGGCCAAGCTGCCCTCCCCCTGCACACAATCCCAAGACTGCCTAGAAGGCGAGGGGCGGGGGTGCGGGCTCCTCCGAAGGGGACGTGCCTTGAAACGCTCACACTTCCCCCTCCCTACCTCCCGGGTAAAATATACCCCACCCCAGAGAACTGCCTCCCAGCTCCAAGAGGGAGCCACTCCACCCCAGGCAGAGGTCACGCAATCCACCGCGGGGCGTTCTGGCAAAGGCCCTCGAATGTCCGGGCACAGGTTTCAAGCCCCTGACGCCGAAAGCCGTGCCTTAGACACCCTGCCGGGGCAGAGTCTAACCCACGCACGCCGGTCGACTCCACCATGCACTGACCGAACGGGCATTGCCTGCAATCTGCACACCCCATCTCCTTTTGGATGGAGAGAAAGAGTGAAAGGAAAATTGCTTAGAAAGGGCAATTCCCAGGGCCCCACTGCACAAGCCAGGCGTGCAGGACGCAGATCCCTCGGCTGGAAACTTTCCGCGAAGATTTGCTTGCAGTGGAAAGTAGCATCTTTGCGGGGAGGGGGAGAATTTTTTTTTTTTTTTTAACAAAAATGATTACTGCCCATTCCTAGCCTCCTTTGCAGCTACCGCCGCCCACCCCCCACGCTCCCCCATTCCCCACCCGGAAAATGCTTAGAAACCCCCATTAAGAACACCGTGTGATCAGACTAAGGATTAAGGGGAAAGGGCTTCAGCACGAGGGTGGGGCAAACACAGAAACCGCTTTGTAAAAACGCACAAGATTCCGAATTCAAGGCAGCAGCAACAAACAAGTAGACCAGCCCATCAAAGGAAATTAACAACAAAAAAACTAGCCTCTTTTGCCACCTATTTTCAGGTAATGGAAAACGATCGCGACCGCTTGATGACTTTCTTCCTGTGCTAGGTCAGCCCAATCTTCCAAAAATAAAAAAAGCGTGACCCAAGCCGACCACAGAGAACGGAAAAAAGAGAGAGCCGCACTTCCGAACCGCAGGCGCGGCGCCCGGTGGGGCGACGCTTCCACCCGCACCGGCTCGCCTCTGTACCCGGCACCCTGCCCATTTTTCAGCCGCGGGGTCTCGCTGCCCCCGTGAGGCGAGCGACCCGCGCGCCCTCGGTCCCGCTGGCGCCCCTGCCTCGGGACAGTCTCACCCAGGACTTGCCTTCCCCGGAGAAGAACAGGTTAGAAATGCGGGCGCCTACAACGGGGACCTGGAAAACACAAAAGTGTTCCCCCTCCCTCTCCTGCTCTCAGCGCCGAATTCGCGGCCAATGCAGGGCCAGCAGCCGACTCGCGACGAGCAGTCCGCCACCCCAACCCCCCAGAGCGCGGGCGCGTGGGGTCCTAGGGCTGGGGACGCCGTACCCGGCGCGCACTGCAGCCCCCGCCGAGGCAGGCCGAGCCCGGGGCAAGGCAGCTCCACGGGCAGTTCCCTGGATCCCCGCGGGGAACCTGCGGGGTTAGAGAAAGGGAGGCCGGAGGAAGAGACAGACCCCACTCCTGGTCCGGCTGCACCTACTCCATGTTGCCCACAACGCGCCGGCCAAGGCGCCAGGAGGGGAAGAGCCAAACGTGCCTCACCGTGATCGCGGCTTTGCACCAACCCCTCTCCGTTGGATTCCCGTCTTCCTGCGATGTGCAAATAAAATCCAGCCCCGATGCAAACTTTTCGTCCCCTCTTTCCAAACTCTGCTTCAGTCCAAGTTCCGAGCAATCGGCGGGAGGAAAAAAGGAGAGGGAAATCCGGAGCCAAGTCCCCAGCCGATTAACACTCCGGGGTTCGGGGCTGGGGGCGACCCCCCTTCTAGAAACGCACGCGGAGTATTTCCTTTTTCTCAATGAACTGGAGGCCGAAGCGCCAACGGCTAGTCTCTTTTCCTGGCAGACGAACGAAGGAGAAAAAGAAAACCGCCTCAGAGAGAATGTAAAGCCAGATGGCCAAGTCCTCCGGCCGCGTCGCAGCCGAGGCGGCGCGGGGGCGCGGGCCGGGCCGGGCGGGCGCGGGGGCCTGGGCGCTGCGCGCTCCGCCGGCCCCTCTCCTCCGCTCGCGCTGCGCCGCGCGGCTCTCAACGGTGCAGACTGGGCGTTGTGGAGGCGCGGCGGCGAGGCCGAGGCGGGGGCGGTGGGTGCGGAGGAGGCGGTGAGGGAGGAGGAGGAGGAGGGTCTGGGGCCCGGCCGGGGGCGGGGGGGCTCGCCGTTGGCCTGCGCCCTTGCCTTTCCGGAGGCAGGGAGCTCTGCGGCGGCCGCGGCAGCAGTAAATGGCGTCATGTGGATCCGAGGCGGAACAGAGCAGTTGTTGTCCCAGAGGATATATCGCATCCGGTCCCAGCTCATTGGCTCCGCGGGGCTACATTCACTCACACTTCAGCGCCCGCCAGCGCTCCGAGCCGCAGGAGGCATTCAAAAGGGCAACCGCGCCGCGCCGCGCGTCCCCAGGCCGGTCCTGCCGCCCGGGCGCCGTCACGCGGGGCGCCCGCGGGGCCGGGCTGGGCACGGCGGGGTCAGTTTATCTAGTTTCAAGGAAACACTGACCTTAAGGTTTCCCCAGAGGCCATGTGGACGAGCCTTGGGCTCGGACTGACTGACGGAACTTTCTCCTTGCCATTAGGAAAAGGGAATGAACCTTGAAAACTAATCCGGACACGCAGTGTTAGCATTAGAACAACAAGTTGCAGGTTTTAAGAGTTTATTCGGAATCCATCCAAGCCCACCTCTCCCCTTTTCTGTTCCCCCTCGAGGGGGCGACGGGGAGAGGAGAGGGGGGAGGGGAAGGGGAGCGGGAAGTGAGGTGGGAGGGCTATTGGTTTATTCTTTGTCTACTGGATTAACCCGATTATACACCAGGCACCAGCACAAACCGCCTCCCCCACCTCAGAGCCGTGTAGGAGAGGAACGGAATGCAGATTCGGGTTTCAAGTACTTTATGCTCTGACCGAGATTTGCTTTTGATTGTGTCGCTCTGTAGTTTTTAGTTTAACATTAGATTTTATATTTTTCAAGGAGAGTTAGCTACAGATGGAGGTTTTTTGAAGATCAGTTTTGTTTGACACAATAGCTGAAGGAAATTCTACAGTCTAAGCCTTTTTAAAATTAGTTAATAACACAGACACGATAACTCAAGGTCGACATGACGGGCTTCAGAAATGGTAGGGGGCTCACTGTTCCACTGCAGATTTCCTTCACTTAACCAGAAGTCATCCTTCATTTCTGACTCCCCTTGTCACCTAGAACATTTCCCAAGAAGATCCTATTGTACATTTTGAAGATGGTCTGCATTTTCCCACTTAAAAAAAGTAGAAATATAAAGCTAGAAAATGCATAGATATGCAGTGCTCTAATTGCCATTCATTTACTAAGAAACGTGCTTTCACGTGGGAACACCGGTGGGAAATTAACCCTCCCCACCCACCCCCACACACTCCTCATATTGGATTCTAATAATTTACAGAATGTTTTTTCTTCACAGGGAAGTACGGTCAAATCTCCCGAATAGCACCTGCCCTTGTGCGGGGTTAGAGTTCTGGAAACAGTGCTAGGAAAACGTGGTGCTTGATTCCCCGCGTCCAGCTCCAGCTCACATCCGTTTGCAGCTACCCTGACGCTCGCTGCCTCCTCTCGAGCTCGAGCTCTAGAATGTCCCGGGCGCGCTCCCCGCCGCGCTGCGCTCTAGCCCTGCCTTCTCCATGTTTCTCTAGGGCTCTCCCACTCGCCCTGGGTTTGGAAAAAGAGATGGCAGGGGAAGTGGCATGCGTTATTTCCGGGTGCTGGCCTACGTCCCCCACCCTCCACCCCTCGGTGAGGGTGGACGAGGCTACTTCGGTCAGCTCCGCCGTGTCCCCGGGGCTGAGGGCAAGGGACGACCCGGCCTCCACGGCCTGGGCAGCTCGCCCAGCGCCCGAGTCCTTTGAGCCTCGGGGTGAACGCAGGCGCCGCTGCGCTTATGGCCCATCCGGCCACCAGGGGGCGCGCGCCCGGCGCGGGCCTGCGGCTGGGGCTGGTGCAGTCTTCTTGCCCAGTACAGGACGAGGGCAGGGGAGGGAGGTTGCTGTCTAAGATGTGCATTAGTCCGGCTGGTTCAAAATGAATAAAAAACAGCTTTTCCTACCACCTCCTGGGACACCTTGCGTGTGGAATACGAGGTGAGGTACCTAGGTTCGAAAGAACTCCAGCTATTACCAATGGGAAGGAGTTGGGGGCCAAAGCCAAGTTGTGCAAGGCTGGTGGGGAACTCGCTTCCCCCTTTGGGGGCAGCAAGTCTCTGGCAGAGCAGGTGGAAGACACGCCTTCCCTTCGTCTTCTCAAACCCCTGCACCCAATGGCTGCTCCTTAGGAGACACTTGTGCCCATGCAACTCTCCCAGCGCTGCAGGACCTTTGCGAAGACACACTGTTCTGGATCAAAGCATAAACTGGAATTTAAATTAGGAGCTTCTGGCTGGTCAGAGCACCTTGTATTTTTATTGAGTCAGTAGGGAAGAATCTAGGAATTTATATTTATCTTTCATGAGCTAGAAAGAATCCCATGTAAGCCAGCTCTCCCCTCCTTCCCCCACAGCCTCCAGCCTGATTGACTGGAAAAACATTTAACCTATAACTTAAGCACAAGGTAAAAACAAGAACCTGTTGCATTCTTTCTAACTTACTCTTTATTATTTATTTTATTTAGTGAATTATTTTTTTTCAGATGTAATGTATGCAACAATGTATTGTGCCCCAAAATGTACTTAGTGAATTATAATCCCGGAGAGGAATGATGTCTGTGTGTCTGCATGTGTGTATAGACACATAATGAAGTGTTTGGTGCAGCTCTTGGAACGCGTACCCAAATTAATTGTCATATTGCATTCCAAAATTATAACTGGGATTCATTTTGGAAGATACTTCAGAATTATGAAAAAAACATTATGTAAAACTTCACAGTGAAGTCCCATTTTCAAAGGTGTTGTGCAAAGTTCTAGGGAGGGAGCCCTGATGTATGAACAGGCATTGCCATTTGCTGAATGTTGAAAAATACTGAATCCATGGAAACTCTTGCTGCACCCATACTTACTCCTTAAGTTCTCAGGTTGCACCAAGTAACATGCTTTCTGAGTCCCAGCTATTGAACAGGACCGTGTGTCATACATTTAGGATCTCCTCCCTGCACTCATTTTATTTTCTGCGTTCATTTACTTGGGTTTACTTCATTTTACAAACATAATATCCTCAATTTCTTTTTTTAATGAGGCTGTGTATAAAGCTTTGTGAAGTTTGCCTCCTCTAATTTTTGGTGGAAGGCATCAATAGAGACAGTGTAGACATGCTTCTTTACCAGTAGGAATGTTGGCTGAGTTAAGTCAGAATTCCAAGGTTGCATTTCCTCATCTAAGCTTCTGCTTCATGTCATAGTCATGGGAAAACATAGCTTTAAACAACTCTAGTTCCAGTTTCTTTGTGAGAGTGACCAAACCACTTGGCCTTACTGGGTTCAGACCCAGTTTTGATAACCAAAGAGAAATCTTGCAGTGATATGATATGTTTTTGAGACAAAGAAAAATGAATAGTTATTGATTATTTGGTTGTTTTGTTAGTTTTATAACCAAGGCAATTTATTTATGTATTCACACTTAAAACTGGCCCAGAACACAATAGTGTATACTGCTTCCAAGAGTTTAGGTCTTTCAACCATCATTTCTCCTTACATCCCAAATGTAATAGAAAACTTAATTTATGCATGGTTTCTTCTAGGAGGGACCTTCCTAAATTAAAGGGCTTTGCAATAATGGACCTTTTGATTTGGTGACCTTGGTTGTGGTCATTCATTTTTTGAATTGCTTTGATTTTCCAAATTCTATTGATACTGCCTCTAGGAGGGGTTGGGAGTAGCTACACTAAAAGTTGCAAAGGAATTCAAAATAGACCACTAGAGTTCTTATCTATATAGCCCGAAGAACTGGAAACAGTTTATCTCTGCATCTAACCTTCTTTGATGATGTCCCTTTTCCCTAACCAAACTCAAAGATCTGGAGTTATCCCAGGGTACGAGTGGAGTCTTGATGAGTTGACTTTGGACTGGACTCCGGCTCCTGTAGTCGTGCCTTTTTCCAGAGATCTTACATTCAACCTGAATCCACCTGGTGATTTCTACTGGTTAATCAATCTTCCTGCTATATCCATGCACGTTACTACTACAATTTATGCAAAGTCAGATGTGGACTGAAGTTCTCTAACAAGGCAAAACAGAATTTCTTTGCTGGCCAACATGATTTTTCTCATTATATTGTTGCAGGATTTTTTTCCTTTGTCGGGGCCTGTGGTTCTTGGTCATGCCACTTCAAAGAATGAAGAGGTAGACCAGACAGAGTGGTGGGCAGCAAAGCAAGGCTTATTGAGAGATAGCGAAGTGATAGTACAAAGCTCCCAAGGAAGGAGGGGACCCGAAGGGGTTGCCATGGGGGTTTCCAAGTCTAGGGGTTTTTATGGGCTTGTTGGCGGACTATTTCAATATGATTAATCTTCCCTGTGCCTGTCATCCAATCAGATTTTTGTCACCTAATTATCATATGGGAAAGGGTGGCGGGCTCCTTCTGGGGTGGTGTAAAATCTTTTTAAGGGTGGTTTCCTTTTAGGGCAGGGGCCCCTTGTCCCTGCCTGCCTGCCTACCTGCCTTCCAATTATCCTTCATCAATATTTCTAATATATTTGTCCCTTGAACTCAAGATTAAACTTTTTCCTTTGTAGGACTGATGCATGCAAAGAAATTCTAATCAGTGAAAAAACTGCATTGTTGCTTTGCCTTTACTTGAATAGCCTGATGTTTATTTGTTTTTCTGTTTGTTTTTAACATATGATCCATTTGTTTGGGAATCTTTTAAAACCAATGCTAAAGCTTGGGTTATAAGCTTATAAGTGAAAACCATAAATTAAAATGAGTATTTGGATATTACTGGCCAAGCCTAATAGCAGTAGGAAGATTTTAAACTCTGAACAAATAGGAGGTTTGGGTTTTACATTTTTCATTATGTGGACACTTGATCAAAAGAGCATAGGAAGTTCAACTTGTTCTCTAAGGAAGATAGAGTCAAACAGATTCCACTAAAGTCATTCTGTTAGTCCAGATGCCACAATATAAAGGATGCCAGCAAGCCCTGACTTAATTTCAGTTAACAAGTCAAATCTGAAAATGTTTAATTTGTTAAATGGAATAAGAGTGCATGCAAATTTAATTTGTTTGTTTCTTTGGACAGGAAGTATTTTGAAGTTACAAGGAATTGTGCATCATTTGAGACTATTGTGGTGTTATATAGAACTGCTTTTCTATACACACTCTGTGTTGAGTGTAAGTCTTTAAAAAGGATAGACTATTCCAAGGATCTGGGGAGTGTATATCAGAGCTGCCATGTACTTTTTTTTTTGTTATGGGCCTGAAACTAAAATAGAAAGATTCTTCACCTTCTCAATCTTAAAAGATCTTTGTAAACCTTAGACGCTCAATAGTACATTTCAATGAGTGAATGCAATTAAAATAAGTAAATACTTTTGTCTTAATTTTGTAACAGCAAATTAAGAGTTTTTGAATTTTTTTAATGACAATTTAAGAGTCATTGCACTAGCCTGGGAATTATCATTGTGTTTTGCATAATTGTCAGGAAGTGACTGAAACAAGTTTGTTAAGGCCATGACTTTTAATCACTGAAATAGTAAATATTATAAAGTTAAAGAATAAGTCTTTATGGAAGTATTATGCAATAGGAAGGAAGCTTGTAGGGAACATCTATTCTTAAACTATTTAATAAAGCAATTAATAAACAGGCTGATGATGGGTAGTTAGAAAATATAGGTGAAAGTAAACTCTTACGAAATTTTTACTTTGAAAAGTGCATTTGGCAAAAGTATAATTATATTAATAATTAAAATTAAGTACTAATCTGTAGTTTCAAGTTAAGAAGTTAGCACTGGGTGGACACCTGGATGGCTCAGTCGGTTAAATGTCTGCCTTCAGCTCAGGTCATGATCCCAGGGTCCTGGGATTGAGTTGAGTCCCATGATCAGGCTTCTTGCTCAGCAAGGAGCCTACTTCTCCCTCTGCCTGCCGCTTCCCCTGCTTGTGCTTGTGCTCTCTCTCTGACAAATAAATAAATAAAATCTTAAAAAAAAAAGCACTGGGGTGCTGGGCTGGCTCAGTCAGCAGGGCATATGACTCTTGATCTCAGGGTTGTAAGTTCCAGCGCCATGTTGGGTGTTGAGATTACTTAAAAATAAATAAATACGGGGGCGCCTGGGTAGCTCAGTAGGTTAAACATCTGCCTTCGGCTCAGGTCATGATCCCAGGGTCCTGGGATCAGCCCCGCATTGGGCTCCCTGCTCAGCGGAGAGCCTGCTTCTCCCTATCCCTCCGCCCCTCCACCTGTTTGTGCTCTCTTTCTGTCAAATAAATAAATAATCTTAAAACAAAAATAAAAATAAATAAATATGCAAACTTAAAAAAAAAAAAAGAAGTTAGCACTTTGCTAACTTCCAAGAACACATTTCTTTTTTTTTTTTAAAGATTATATTTATTTATTTGACAGAGAGACAGCGAAAGCAGGAACACAAGCAGGGGGAGTGGGAGAGGGAGAAGCAGGCTTCCCGCGGAGCAGGGAGCCTGATGTGGGACTCGATCCCAGGCCCCTGGGATCATGACCTGAGCCGAAGGCAGATGCTTAACGACTGAGCCACCCAGGCGCCCCCCAAGAACACATTTTAAACACAGTTGCAAGAAAGCCACCAATTAGTGAACAATTCTGACCTTCATGTTCTACGTGAAAATCTCTTTGCCATTTTGAGAAATATTCTTCTCACCCTGGTTTGACACCAGGCAGAGACATACTTCCATTATACCCTAAAAGGTACTAAAATCATGCACTTGAAAAATTAGAAATTAAATCTTCAAAATTATTAATCTTTGTTTTTTTAAACTGTAATTCCTAAAAGAAAATGATACTGCAGGTTGAAATCTGAAGTATCCTAATAGGTTCTGGAGGCTTTGGGAGTTCAAGAGATCTGGATTTGGATTTGATCTAGGCTACTTTGGGTAACTCTGATCACTCTCCCCTAATGTTTAAACTCCACCTGGCTTCTTGTTACTCCTAGGATAAAGCTCCAAGTCCTTAATCCAACTTCAAGATCCTACCATCCAGCCCCTTTCCCATCTCAGCCTCCTGGTATACCACATTCATCTACTGTCCACCACACAGCTAGTACTACCTTTTAATTGCTCCAAAGTACATCTCTCCTGCCACAGGACCTTTGTATATGCTATTCCTCCCCCTCCCTTCACTTTTCTGGCCTTTCCCATATTAATTCCTAGTACTCTTTCATATATCAGTTGTCTTGTTCTCAGGGAAGCTTTTCTGACCTCTCTGAGTAGGGTCAAATCTCCCTTTTCCTCTCCTGACCTTCTCTGTTACAAACATACATGTGATTAGGCGATTGATTAATAACTGTTCCCTTCACTATATTCTAAGCTCCATGAGGTCTGGAATCCAAGCAGATTTTGCCTACCATTTTACCCACAGCACTAAAGGGCCTGGCACAATTAAGGAACTCAGACATGATTTTTAAATGCAATGAGTGAATGAATGAAGAATGAATGGGATAATTAACTTTAGTTCCCATCTGGAAAGGGGTTGCTGGAAGGATTAGATGATATAAAGTATCTCTAGAAAGCCTACCATATGGGGCACTCTCAGTAAGTCACCATGATCATTTCAATTAACTTGGGTTTGGTAGTTTATTTGATAGAATTAGTTGTTTTGCCTTCATATTTTCAAAAAGTTTTAAAATAAGTAAGCATAATTTGCTTTATTTTATGTATCTTATTTGTTTGTACTTATGTGGAAATAAGAATCCAGGTTTAGAACAAGTTTTAATGACTGTATTTAGCTATATTCAGCTATTAATAGTACTTCAATAGAAGCCTTAACCTTACATTGATTTCTTGTTTTCATGTATGACCTCTTCAAAGTAGGTAAAGCACTTTAGGGAAGAAGGGATCTATTTAGCTGATGTGGTTGTTTCTGACTGGAATGTGTACTCTTTGAATTCCTTGCTTAAGAAATCTGCAGGCTTGAGAAATGTGAGTTCCTTCTTATTTGAGATTGGCTTCAACATTTGGGCTCTTGTCCCACACTGAATTTAACTGTATATTTTGGGGATGGAGCCTTGTGTCTGAAATGGTATTGAAGCTCCATCTCTTGTTTGGAGGAAGTTGTATGTTCACATACATTAAATGATATGTGCAGAGGTATTTGTTGTACACTAGAATGCTATGATATTTCACTGTCCTAAATTCTTTAGATTGTTGTGATCGTGTAAAGATGAATTCACACATGGCCCAGAATAATAACAATCAAACATGGGGCGCCTCAGTGGCTCAGTCATTAAGCGTCTGCTTTCGGCTCAAGTCATGGTCCCAGGGTCCTGGGATTGAGCCCCGCATTGGGCTCCCTGCTCCTCAGGAAGCTCCCTGCTCTCCCTCTCCCACTCCCCCTGCTTGTGTTCCCTCCCTCGCTATGTCTCTTTCTGTCAAATAAATAAAATCTTTAAAAAAAAAAAAAACAATCAAACATAATTCTTAGGTTTAGAGTCTTGCATTATGTAATAAGTCTTAGTCTACAGCATTCTGGGAAATCAAGTAGATATCAAGTATTCTCTCTTATTTAATATCAGCAAGTACCTATCAAGTACTCTTATTTAATATCAACATGGTGTGGCCTTCTAGGAGCAGAACTCCTGCCTTCATGGCCTAGGCCTGGGAGCTGCTGGCTCTATCACTTTGCTCAATGGGTCTGAGATGTCTGAGAACCAGCTAGTTTCTGACAGCAAGGAGCTGACAATCTAAATGAGGAGATGAGGCAGGTAGCCATGAAGATACCAGAGAGCCATTGGAGAGAATCTGCTAAGCCAGTTTTCAACTGGGTGCTCTTGATGCTTGAGGGTGTATTGACCCAGTGGAGGTAATGCTAAGAAGGTTCATGAAGGAGGCAGCCTCTGAGCAAGGCCGTGGGCTAATTGATCTATTTGGGCCCCAGGTTACAGGTGTGTCGTTTTCTTATTTTGGCAGTACAAATTTTATGTGTTTTATTAATAAGTAACATTTCTCAGGGTACTTAGGTGGCTCCGTCAGTTAAGTGTGTGACTTCTGCTCAGGTCATGATCTCAGGATCCTGGGATAGAGCCCTGCATTGGGCTCCCCACTCAGCGGGGAGTCTGCTTCTCTCTCTGCCCCTCCCCCAGCTCGTGCTCTCTCTCTCTCTTTCAAATGAATAAATAAAATCTTAAAAAAAAAAGAAGTAACATTTCTCTGAATATATACTGAGAGTGTGAGTGAAAAAGGCCCTTGTGTCTGTAGTACTGTAACTTTATAGGAGAGTTCAGCTAAGACAGTTCTAGATAGAAGGTGAAATATTTTAATGGCACTAAAGAAATCTGTAAGTATATTCAAGACATCATAGGGGCATTTCAAACTCAGGCAGGACCAGGTTTTTGGCAAAAAATGATTTTCTTCATGTATTTGGTATGCTTTTCTCAAGAACTTTATAGAATTGTTAAAATAAGTTGTTTTTATGCCCTACCTTCTTGACTACTTTTCCAGTTATGAGTGGATCATGATACTTCTGAAATTTAAGATAATACCAAATATCCTGAGCCCATGGTACTTAAGGGGCAAAAGATATCTTCCATGTAGTGATCATCTAGCATTACAGCTCAGCAAGTATTATAAATCAAATCAGCTGGGATTGGGAAGGACTGAGTGAACTTCAGTAATAGAGTGGAGATTTTACCCAAAATCTCTAGTATATTTTGATGACCACTTTTCATCAAATCCCACTTATGTTTAATAGCTGATGAATATTTATTTTAAAAATTCTTTATAGAAGTGTGAATTAAGCTTTATCCAAGACCTAACATATAATTAGCCACATTCAATTGGAAAGTTGTTATATATATTTTTTCAAGTAGTAAGGGTCCTTGTTTTTTTTTTTCAAAATCAGTGGTTTTCAGCCCTGGCTGCATATTAGAATTCTACTGGGAGATTAAAAAAAAAAAAAAAAAAAAAAAAAAAAAAAAATCAGATGATAAGATCTTTTACATAGAGCCTGATTCAGGTTGATTTCAGAGAGAGGACTTTTATAAATTTTCCAATCTTCTACTGCCCTAGTTTCCTTCCCCATAGTGGTAATAAAAAGTGGGGATAAAAATATTCCTATGTCCAAGCATCATTGTGAGGATTAAATGAATAATGCATGTAGAGTGTTAGAATAAGTCTGACTTATAATAACTCTTCAATAAATGAAAGTCATTATATTATTATAATGAAACCATAATGGAGATTCATAGCTCACTGAGAACAAGAACGGAAAATGGAATAGACATCAAACAAAGCATAGATAGATGAAGATGCTAGAACAGGTTCATACCCGCTTGCAAGAGCTGATCATGGATATCTCTTCTCATCTCTACACTTAGTGACATTAGGCTTGAAAATCAGCCAACGTGGATATATTTACAACACAGAAATCTCCAAATGCTAAAATCAAGATTTTCTTTTCTTTTTTGTACCCCAGAGATTTAGTTATTAACATTTATATCCACATGAGGGGGCCAACACAGTTGACAAGGAAGTCTGGAGTGAGAAACAAAATATACAAGCTTCATGATTTGGCCTGGAAATGGTCCTGGCCAATCATGGCATCTGTCATTCATGGTCCGACGGTCCAAGCTTTGGGTCCCAAGGGGTGGTAAATCAAGGACAATGGTGATCTTTGCCTGGTTTTGAATCTAGAATCATTAGAATGTGATTGAACTCTTAATTAATCATTAATTCTGAGTTTTGAGGTAAATTATTTAAACCTGTTCTCAAAAACCTAAGGATTTGAACTCATATAAACGAAGAGTAGAATGGTGGTTTCCAGAGGCTGAGGGATGGAGAAAATGGGAAAAGATTGGTCAAAGGGTAGAAACTTTCATTTATAGGATGAATAAGTTCTCAGGATCGAATATAGAGCATGATGACTATAGTTAATAAGAGTGTACGGTATACTTGAAATTTGCTAAGAGAATAAATCTTAAGTGTTTTCACCAAAAAAAACCAAAAAACAGAAACCATGGGAATCATTTCACAATGGATACATATATCAAAGCATCACGTTGTATACTTTAAATATATTATAATTTTTCAATTATACCTCAATAAAACTGGGGGAAAAAAACACTAAGGATTTGCAGGATATACCAGGGGCACAGGAAGCCACAAGATAAACATGGTGCACTTATTTCAATTCCCTTAGATTCTTAAGACACAGCAGCTAATAATGATGATGACAATGACAATGGTGACAACGATGATGAGGACCACGATGACGATGAAATCCCACTTGAGCCCTACATGAGGCTAGTTTTGGAACGCTCCAGGAACATGTTTACAGTTCTTTGCCTTTGTTGGGTACTCAAGTGAAAATAGTTGGAAAGTATTGGAAAGTACTGGAATGTCTATGCGCCTCAGTTTCCTTATTGATCAGAACAGGCTGGTTGTCAGAATGAAATGAGATAATGGGTTATAACCGCATGGTGGTTGTAGTTAGCACCTCAGTTTTAAAGAATATTTGTTGGGTCTGTTTGTGACCTATGAACATAGGGTAAGTTAGGAACCCAGCCTAGAGTCTCAGCTTTGTCTTCCGGCCTTAGTACTCCTTAAGACCGCTAGTCCTAAGAGACTCAGTAGAGCTAGAGAGACCTAAAGCGTCTCCCTGCCTGAAAATCTATTTGTGCTGATTTCCACATAAATCAGCATTTGTTATTGTTCAATTTTACCTTTATTTGACTTGCTTTACCAAAAGAGACATAGTAAACATTTTCTAATAATGACTGAAACATTCTTCACTTAGGAAATTATACTGGTTTTGAAAAAAAGTAGCTTGCATCATTCTGCTACTTGGTAATAGATTTAAAATGTGCAACATTGTTATTTTGGATTATTTCCTATGAATCCATGTATAAAATCATGCATATAAAAATGTCAATGTGATACTTTTTAAGTTTCTTAATAAACTCAAACCACAATGTTATTATTGTAGTAAGAAAAATAAATCTAATAATACTTAGTTACACAGTTAAATTCAACTCGAAATTTACATTTTTATAATTTCTCCTCCTGGAAAGCAGCAGGTATGTAAAATTATTACATATTGTGTTTATGCTGCATGCACATAAAAATGAGTAGAAACCCCCGAAAGTAAGCTCTTTGGAACCCAGACTTGATTGCCAGGCTGAATACCCTTGGAAAACAAACTCTCTTTGTCTGAACATATGAAAGGTACCAAAAGAGAGTGAAAACCAGTTTTACTTTTTTTTTTTTTTTTTTTTTTTAGCTTTTTGTTTTTGTAGGAGAACCAGCAGTGGAAGAAAAGATCACTTCCTCCGTAGACACTTTATGGGTTTCGGATTCTGTAAACTCTGCCTTGTAACTTGACCCCAAAGCTAATGAAATCCTGTTAGATTTTCCCTGTCCTCCTTCCTGCTTCCACCTTTTTGATTGTCTCACCTTTTAAAAACTTGATTTGTATTTGTATAGACGTGCGATCCTCCTGTCATTGTTTGGCTTTTTACCCAGGCACTTTTCACCTACATCCCCTCTTTCCCTCATTTGGCAGCCAGTTGGGCTTCTTCCTGCCTTGAATACCACATTCCCTAGTTATTCAAGCTCAGTCATTAGCACCCTGTCCCCCTACTAAAATTATGAATGAAAAGCCTTGTTGTTCTTTACAAATAACTCAGGCTTCCTCAGTCAGTCAAATTCGAATGGAAGTGACTGCCAGACAAAGGGGCGGGATGATGGACAGTCCTCACAGCAAGTCATCAATGCCCACAGGAAGTTTTTAAAGCCACAATATAGGTAGAGAGAGTTGGGCGTTCCCGGAGGACAAGCCTGCAGAAACGGGCTGGGAGCGGGGTAGTCTTTGTGTCTGTTCGGATCTCGGGAAAAGAAGTGTCCATAAGAGGCAGAGACAACAACAGACAGAGTCAATTTTGCCCTAGCAAGAAGGTAAAAATCCTTCCATGGAGACATCTACCTTGCAGTCATTCTGGTCTGAGCTGACGCACGGAGACAAAAGTGAAGGCACCAACCATTTACTCGGGTTTGAATGCAGCCGGGTGCCGGAGTGGGTTACAGACTCAGAGCTGCGCACCTCCCTGCTGAGAAGTTGCATTGTCTTGGGTCCCTTTTTCACAACAGGGGAAAAGGTAATTGACAGGCTGATTGTTTGGCCGGGACCCCTGCTGTTTTAAAATCCTGGAAGGCCCCAGTCACACGTTGTCAATAATAGCCGTCGGAGGTGCAGAGTCAAGAAGGACTGTTCAGGAAACAGTTTGAGCCCTTCAAGTGGACAAGCCTCAGTGACTTTTCTTGCACTTTGGCCGCCACAAGCAGCTCATTCAAAAATAACCTTAAAGTAATAAATCAAACTTGTTTCCTGAACTATACAAGGAACAGCTGGTTATTTTTCCCCACTTTTTTTTTTTAAAAAAAAAAAAAAAAAGGGATTTTTTTTTTTTTTTTTTTTTTTACTACAGGAAATCAAGCATGTCAAAATTTGGCAAAGCAATTTGGATGATTTAACAGCTAAACACTTCTCTTTTTAATGTTATGCTTTCATCAGTCTTTTTTATTTAGGCTTTTCAGTTTTGCATTCCGTTTGCTTCCATGAGTGTCCCTTATCTGTTCTCACCTCACTTTTGAAAGGAAAACGAGTTTACTATCCTGTCAGAAGAGTTTCGGTGTAATTTCTAATGTTACTGGTCAAGTCGCTCAACTTGTACGGCTAAAATTTGTTTTCTTTCACAGAGGGAGTTTGGATTTAGATCTATAGCTTCACATATTTGTTTCTTGTGAGATCCATATATTTTGGAGTTCTGATGACAAGGCAGTTTTTCTTCAGTCTGTTGATTTAGAAACCCCAAGCTAGTACATATGTCGTAACTGAAGTAGTCTGGTATTTTAAGAAAGTACATTTTGGACTTTTTCTGTCTCTTTGTGTCTCTGTGTGTGTCTCCCTCATTGACTATGTTTGCCCTCTAGATTCTGGAAAAATCTGCCAACTTCTTGACCTTAAGAATAATTAGAAATTTGAATATAAATAGGTAACGTAAAACAATTCCTGTCTGTGATGATTACTATTATCTTTATTTATATTTATTTTATTTTACAGATGACTGATATTTTGAACAGATCCATTCTATATGGAAATATTTTATGATCAGTCAGAGTGTTCATGTTAGAGATTAGCTTTTCACAACTTGTGGACAATTTAGAATTAAGAAAGAAGGGTATTTGAGGATCTGTAAGACCGTGGTACACGACATCTCTTTCAATTAAATATAATTAAACAGTCAAGATTAGATATAAAGATTACGTAAAACATCCCTTTCATACAATATTTTGACTGCTACTTAAAAATTTAAAAAAGAATTCGTGGTCACAATTTAGCATTAGGTGAGAAATTATAAATTATATTTTGGGATGCTGTCCTTCAATAAGTGTATTTTTCTCCTTCATTTTGTTAAAGAGATAATTTAGCTTTTTGTTAAAATGCTAAATGCATTTTAATACATTGGTCATAAAACACTTGTAATCAAAGGTATGTTTTCAGGAAGATAATAATGAAATTCAGTTTACAGTAGAATTAAGTCACTATAGGCTTCTTTTCTATTTCTATTCTTCATCTACTTCTTTTCCTTTGTATTTCGAGTAAATAACAGTGCTGTAACAGCACAAATAAACCCGTCTTTGTGCTATAAGCTAGACCAACACACTTTACACCATGTCTTAGCTGAAACAACTGTGAATGCAGCAGTGGGTGTGAAATGTTTCTTCCATATATGGTTGATATTCATACTGAACCTGTTTTGATGGAACATTTCTCTACTTTCAGCATTTTAAGCTTCAAACATGTGATACGTGACTGGATAGACTTCCTTGAGAACTGTATTACTATGTTTCAAAGAGTTGAATTCTAAGGTTCGTACCATGTAGGAAAACAATGTTCCTCGAATATCTGCCCAATAATTATATATACATGATCGTATAAATGATTATAGAGTACAATTTATAATTCATATGTGAATTATGATATACATAACTTTTAAAATGATATGAAATACCCAGTTCTGTAGATGACTCTTTTCCTCCATGTTAAGTCACAGCCTTTCACTTTGCTAAGAGATGCTCAGCAGTTGATGAGTTAGGTGGATTTTGAACCTGCTGGTGTCCCCCCCCACCCCCAGCCTCACAACTCCTCCCCATGGCCCTGGTGGACTCTGGCCACAGTAGGGGCGAGATAGCGAGTGTAGACTGAAAGTGCTCTGTACAGACTTGCTTTCTAGCTCCCCGATCAGCTGCCAGTCTCACAGCTTGCCCTGAGAATGGACTTCCTGTGCTGTCATTTACACTCAGTATCACACTAAGCACTCTTTGTCACTCAGCCTTTGAGAAAGAAGGGGGCGAGATAACAAATCTAGACTGCTTGTGTTGACTTTGTGGATAAAGTAAAGGGCTGGAGTCAAGAACCCAGGGTCTTATCCTAACTTGGTAACTGCCTTTCCTGTGACCTTGAGCCAGGCTTTTGACCTCTCCATTCCTCAGTTCTCCTCCTCTATCAAATGAGGAGCAGTACGCTGTGTTCTCTTATTTTCTCACAAAGGTGTGGCTATTGAAAATTTTTTGATATCCCTAAATCCCTTAGCAAAAGGGGAGAAAATAGATCAGATAAAATGATCTTTTTCTGCTTTGGGGAGATGGAAAGGAAGCCACAGCTGATTAATTACTCCCCACTCCCAGAAGGAATTCTCTCTAATATCCTCCATGTCGGGAATTTCTCCTCCTATCCTTGTCAGCTTGCCCTCAGCCTTTTCTTTTGCTCTTTTTTTTTTTTTTTTTTAAAGATTTTTATTTATTTATTTGAGAGAGAGAAAGAGAGAGAGCATACAAGTGGGGTGAGGACAGAGGAAGAGGGAGAAGCAGACTCCTCGCTGAGTAGGGAGCCCCATGCGGGGCTCGATCCCAGGACCCCGGGATCATGACCTGAGTCAAAGGCAGACACTTAACCGACTGAGCCACCCAGGCACCCCTCTTTTGCTCTTTTTATCCTTCTCTTCCCCTCTCTCTTTTTATTGCTTTCTTTCCCTTTCCCTCCACCCCTGCAATGCTTCCTTAATAGCATCCTGCTATGAGATCAGGGTGCCTAGGAATTGGCAGAGGTGACACCTCTAGTAGGTTATGTCCAATGTGGGTATTCAGAGACACAGAGGAAAACAGGAAGACACTTTGAGGAAACTGGATGGGGAGTGACAGCCAGGGCTATGGAAGCTTCTGCAGATTTCCTGGGCTTACAAAGATAAACTTTCAGAAACAGTTACCAGGTGGCTAGATGGGTCTCTGGGATCTGGAACCACTTATTCAGAAGGTTCTCTTTGCAAAGAGATGAGGTTGGATCAGGATAGGAACCCATGTAAAATCCAGGGATTCTCTCAATGGGATGGGATGGAGGGCCTCTTCTGGCCACATCTATGGCTACACCCTCTTTTGTTTTCAGTTAAATTATGCAACTGAATAGAGTATCGCTTTGAATGGAAAAGGATTTGGTCCCCTAATTCAATTGGATTATGTGAAATCTTGTGAATTTGAAAAAAAAATGCATTTTAATACATTCTCCTTTTTTCTTTTAAGTATTGCTGTTATTTTATTTTCCTTTTGTTTTGTGAAGAGGTTGATAATATAAATTGTATACCAGAAATTAATTCACCTAGTATTCCTCATGGCAAAGCAGGGCATTGCACATTCTGGCTTGTGTTTATTTGTTTTTCCAGATCCACACGTTCATTCAGACATGTTTAGGTTTTTTTCATTTGGAAGGCAGTGATATCATTTCAGTATTGTATGCTTTGACCCTCTGTACACACATGGTTTCTATATGGCTTGACATTGTGTTTATTTGATATTTCCTCTTGAATCCACTGCATATTCATGGATGTTTCATGCTATTTTGCTACCTACAGAAAGGGTTTTTTTAGTGGGACCCCATAAAACAAAACAAAACAAAACAAAACAAAACAAAACAAAAAACCCAAGCAAGTGAAGAACTCCTACATATTTTTTTTTCTACTTGTTTTAATTAGAAGGATATGAAAAGACACATACCAGTCTGTTTATAAACAGGATCTGAAGGGGAGGTAGGAGGTTATTCACTTTTTAAGCTTTTTTTAAGTTTGTTTCACTTTGTATAAAATGTATTACTTTCTTAAATAAAACATTAATAAAGAAAATGTTTCAATACTGATTTAATAAAAACAGAGAGAAAATTTAGCAGTCACAAATCATATTTGTATTTTACAAGGGTTTTGCCAATCTTGATAAAGTGTCTAAAAATCTATGGAAAAAAGACAGTCCCTTTGTTTTTAGAGCACACATACCAAAAAAACAATGGTTGGTGCTCCCTCTGCTGGTTTCCTGCAACACTTAGCTCACCAACTTGAGAGTGAAAAGACAGCAAAGGAAATTAAGATTCTTTGATCTTTAAACACCCTTTCTACCTACAAGTTTTATCCTCGATTGGAAGCAAGTGTCAATATAGTTTGTGAAAATAGATTCTTTCCTAACGTTTAATAGTGATACTGTAGTTGGGCTAGATAATTATAATCCTTGTTAAATTTATTTATTTATTTATTTATTTATTTATTTATTTATTTATTTATTAATATTTATACCCAAAGTGGGACTCAAACTTACAACCCTGAGATCAAGAGTCTCCTGCTCTTCCTACTGAGCCAGCAAGGTGCCCCTATAATCCTTTTTTAAAATGAACTTTTCCTTTCTCATATCATGCAGTAGGACATAAAACAAACTATTCTTAATTTACTGGGGAGGGTAACTGGATCTAGTAGTCAGTAGGCTATTTGAGCATCTTTACACTAGTAATAATACTGATTGGGGAGTGACATTATCACTGGATAATTACTTTTTTTTTTTATTAAACACCTTGTTATATCAGTACTGTAATCTATACCTATGTAAAAGCCATTTGGAAATCCATTAATTTAATTAATATTGATATCTGAACTATAACTAAAGATTCTTAGAACTCATGGAATTCATCACTTGGTTTTCTGGGGATCCTCACTTTCATAGATTAGAGTATGTTGAGGCATATATATTCATTTATCAAATACCTGTATTAAATCATTTCTAAATCTTTACTATATTCTTTATTATAATACTATATTCTGTGTCTTAAAGGTGTTGAATGTGAAGATTCTGTGTACGTATTCAACTTTTTCTCTTAGCTGATAGACTATATGAAACTGATACGCCTAGGCATATATGGATTTAATAGGGAGCTCTGAGAATATATAAGCTTTCCAAGGAAGTGTTTGTAATGGTCAGTTTCAGAGAGAGTGCTGCTAGTAAGACCGGGGAAGGGTTGCCTCTAGAAAATGGACAGGCCGGTGGGAATGGAGCAGAGAATTAAGCAAGCTCCAAGCAATAGACAATAAAGAGTGGAGGAGGTGCTGTTCATCATGGAAGATCAGGAGCTGTATTTCCTTGATAGAACCACAATGCTTTCCTCTCAACAAGTCATCTTTGTGAGGGGCGCTCCAGGAATGGTGAAGGAGAAATAATAGGGTAGAAAGCCAGGGCTCATAAATAAACTTTACCCATCCTTGATAAGCCAGATAGTCAGATCATCCTCACACCCGGACAACACCAGTAGAGATTTAGACTAGTGACAGAGTTAGGGAGAGGCAGAGATCCAGCCACAGCTACAGGAGTTTAGGTATGGGATTTCTAGACTCTGGAAAGAATGGGGAGAGTGATGAGTGTTGGAGGTGTGGGTATATCCAGGGTGCACAAATTCTGTGACTCTAGTGATGGAAGACCTGGACTACAAGGCAATGGATCCAAGTCAGGACAAGACACAGTTCCTGCAGCTGGGCTCTGGGGTCAGGAGGATTCATGGCAGGATCCCTGTTCTGGATCAAGGGATATGAGCAGTCAGGGTTAAGACTGATTTGATACTGACCCCAGGGTACTGCTATGTTCCTTCCTCTTGAGTTTGGAGAGGATTTGCACACAGGAGTGCATATTCAGTTAGGGCCAACAAGCCACATAGACAACTGCCCCAAAGTGGGAATTTTAGGAGATATTATTGGAAGGGGGGTCATGCCCTTTGCCTCTCAGAGCATGATATGTGGGCTTATGCTTACTTAGCTTAATTATAAAGTCCCTTTGCATTAGAATTTAGAGATTAAAGAGACCAGAACACCCCTTCTTCAACTTTTACATTTACCATCAGTCTCATATCATTGTTCTCTCATTTTTTTATGTATTCATTTTTAGCTCTGTCTTTTCAGATGATGTCTTTTAAGTTTCTTAAATGCAGTACTGCTTTTCACATCTTCTGCATTTCCCTAAGTACTTAACTTAATTTTCTACCCAGGTTATTCTAAATGACAGAGCTCTTAGGGGTGGTTTTTGTTTTTTGTTTTTTTTTAGTTTTAGTTTAGTTTAGTTTTGTTTTGTTTCCAGTGATGATCTACAGAGCTGCAACAATCCACATAATGGTGGGGGAGGGAAGGGAGCTTTGATTTTACCTATTTGGCTTTTGTATAGTATTTCTCATGAACAAAGAATTGCATTAAGAATTTTCAGAAAACTGTGAGGGTGTTCTGCTGATGATCAAATTCATACTTAGAAGCAACTGAATGTAGGGAACTTTTCATTGAAAGCTTACATTTTGGGGCACCTGGGTGGCTCAGTCCTTAAGCATCTGCCTTTGGCTCAGGTCATGATCCCCGGGTCTGGGGATCAAGCCCCGCATCGGGCTCCCTACTCATCAGGAAGCCTGCTTCTCCCTCTCTCACTCCCCTGCTTGTGTTCCCTCTCTAGCTGTCTCTCTCTCTGTCAAAGAAATAAAATCTTAAAAAAAAAAAAAAAGAAGCTTACATTTCTAAGATGGGTTCTTTATGAATTGATATCTTTATGAATAAATTCTTTATGAATTTTTGGTCCTATATAAATCAACTTCAATGTGTTTCTTTTTCTTGTTTTGTTCACAAAAGCTATTTTTTAAAGTTTATTTAAGTAATCTCTACCCCCAGTGCAGGGCTCGAACTCATGACCCTGAGATCCAGAGTTGCATGCTCTTCTGACTGAGCCAGCCAGGTACCCCCACAAAAGCTATTTTTAAGATTATGTTTCTTATTGTTAGAAAAATTATTAGTCAAAAAGTTTGCTCATAAGACTCACAGTTTAAGAGATGCAGTTAGCAAAGAGAGGACTTCCTCTGTATTCCCAGGAGTTCCACACGGAATAGATTCTATATTTAGATGGATGCACGTTTTCCTCATCTTTGGACCACAACAAATCTGACACTAAGCAAGGCATTAATCTAAATCAGGTTAGAAAAGCACATAAGGGCTGGTGGATTTGTTTCAGGTCCTCCTTAATCAAAGCTACCTTTTAGCTTTATTTACATTATCTGAGAAAAAAAAGTGGATCAGGAATCTTCTTCTCTGTTTCCATCTTCTTCTGGTCAAAAGGACAGGAATCCTTTAGGGATACACTGTCAACAGCAGTCCTTAGCCATACGTGGCTACTGAGCACTTGAAATGTGCTAACGTACAACCAGATTTCAAAGACGTAGTACAAAACAGGTGAAATATCTCATTTATATTTTTTATATTGACCATGTGTTTAAATTACAATAGTTGGGTTAAATAAAACATTGTTAAAATTAATTTAACCTGTTTCTTTTTACTTTTTCATTACTCAAAAATGTTTTACATAAAATGGCTCATATTTCTTTTGGAGAGAACTCCCCTGGACCAAAAGTTCTTCAACTTTTTTTGATTACAAGTGGATTCCTTTGAAAATCTGATAAAAACTCAATCGATTGTAGAGATGATAGATACTATCAGTTCTGCCGTACCTAATATATGGGCTCCTAAGACTCACCATGCTATGCAAAATCATGCAATAGAAGCTACAGGGCTGGGATTGGGGTAAACACCCCCAAATGTCATCAGGATACATAAAAAAGATAGGAACATAATAAAAAGGGAGCACAGTTTTATCCATGGTAAGTGGCGAAGAACTATGTCAACAGCAATCAATCTTTCACTTTACCTTGAAAAGATGTCTCATGTGACTGTGAGAGTGTTCATTCCTACCGTTGCTCACGATGCACGCCAACCTGGTTCCCATGGCTACTACCCTCTGAGCCAGAGGAAAACAATAGGGAGGTAGAAAAAGAGTGAGAGAAAGGGAGATAAAGAGAGAAAAAGAGCAGAGAACAAAGGAAAAGTACAAAGTAGGCTGAGAGGGAAGAGGGGAGAAGTAAAAGGAGGGAGTAGGGCCACGTGGCCAGCAGGCTGGAGTGGCAGCTTGTGAGCTATTGCAAGGAGCTTACCTGCAATCAGATGGGAAGCCGGAAGAGCAGGTGTAGAAAGTGGCAGCAGTCAATGAAACAGCAGATGGAGCACTCACAGTGAGCGAGAGGTGTGTGCGTGCTTGCGTTTTGTTGGTTCGTGCCCGGCTCGGTTCAGCCAGGTGCTCTTTCTGTGTGGGCCTGGTGATGAAACTGGCAGAAGCCAATGCAAAATTAGCATTATGCTAAAATTTCTCCTAATTTATTGGTCACATTGGAATAAACAAGCATTATAGCAGAATGGACTGTAGAGACACACACCACGGTAGATTGTCACGCACAGCCCGTGTTGGCGACCTCCAGACTGGAGGACTGTCAGAGCATGCCAGGCGTTAGGAATCAAAGCTGAAATGCCAGCATTAGGTTCTTTCAAGGTGTTACAGCCACAAGGGATTGTGAAATGGAGAGCCTGGTGAGCAATTTGTGGAGCCCCGAGTGGACCATAGAGAATGAATGTGTTTTGGGCTGGATCCATGAAGGTAGAGAAGGTATGTAAATATAATGATGATGCTGATGAGACTGACGGTGAGCTGTTATTTATGGGGCTCTTAGTATATGCTGGGAACTGTACTATGTGTTTTATGTGGATTGTTTTATTGATTATTCACAACATTTTGAGGTAGGTTTGTTATTATCTCTTTTTACGGATGGGAATAACTCAGCCAACATCCCACTGGTAACAAGTAGCTAAGTTGGGACTTGAATGCAGGCAGTCTAAAACCAAGGTCTGCATGGACAACACCAGACTCTTTGGCCTTATGAGGGGTATTGCTGGGTCCTTTCATTGTCTATTGTTGTATATTCTGCTATATTGAACTTTGTGTAGTTAAATTCTATTAATTTATTTTGTACAAAACATGGAGCCCAACACTGGGCTTGAACTCATGATGCTGAGATCAAGACCTGAGCTGAGTTCAAGACTGGGGCACCCAACCCACTGAGCCACCCAGGCGCCCCTACTTATATTATTTGTAAAGCAGGAGAAAAATACACACACAAAAGATTTAAAAGAGGAAGCCTACAAAAAAAAATAAATACAGTAAAAATGATTTTAAGAAGTGAAAATCAACTTCTAAATCCTATATTCAATGCTTTATATTGCATGTATTTGAGTAGCATGACTTGAAAATGTTTTGATTTTATACACGTGTGAAGGAGGCCGTCAATCCATGTGTAGGCTCATCGGGGAGTTCCTTTTGCCATCAAATGCATAAGGGATTGCCAATCATAAATTATGGCAACAGTAGGAATATAATCGATTTTAAATTGCTGTTCAGCTTTACAGAAGAAATATTTGATATAAGGCTATTAAATGTTAACAAATGCCTTTCATTATTTTTCAGAAATGGGAAAATAAATCATTTTTCATACGTCTGGTTAAATTTTCTTGTATGTCTGATAAAAGGGTATTATGCAGCACCAAAGGTAATACGTTACTCTAAATTCTAAATTCCATATTTGTTAAAATTATTTTCTGTTTATTATCTTTGCTCTAGATTCTAACTTATAAGAAGTGTATGATGAGATGTATCATATTTAAGCTAAACCTATTTTTTTTTTAAAGATTTTATTTATTTATTTGAGACAGAGAGAATGAGGGAGAGAGCACATGAGAGGGGGGAGGGTCAGAGGGAGAAGCAGGCTCCCCGCCGAACAGGGAGCCCGATGCAGGACTTGATCCAGGGACTCCAGGATCATGACCCGAGCCGAAAGCAGTCGCCCAACCAACTGAGCCACCCAGGCGCCCCTTAAAGATTTTATTTTATTTTATTTTTCTTTTTTTTTTTTTTAAAGATTTTATTTATTTATTTGAGAGAGAGAATGAGATAGAGAGAGCACATGAGAGGGGGGAGGGTCAGAGGGAGAAGCAGACCCCCTGCCGAGCAAGGAGCCCGATATGGGACTCGATCCCGGGACTCCAGGATCATGACCCGAGCCGAAGGCAGTCACTTAACCAACTGAGCCACCCAGGCGCCCTTAAAGATTTTATTTTTAAGAAATCTCTACACCCAGCGTGGGGCTCAAACTCCCAATGTCCCACCCACTGAGCCAACCAGTCACCCTTAAGCTAAATCTATTTGTAAATGAATTTTTTTCCTGCAAGTAGCAATGGGTCGTGCCTCATTTTATTTCATTTCACTGATAATATTGACTAATATTAATAAATAAATAAATTAATTAATATATTATTAATTAATGCTAGTTTTATGACTCTTTTATTTTTCCAGATAACTGGTTCTTGTTAGTGGATTAGCAATGGGAACTTTTAGAAATGAGAGTAGGAAACCGTCCCTCTTCTCTTCCTTTGTTAATCCCTAGTTTGAGATGTTGTTGCGCGACTGGGGCAACATTTCATTTCACAACCTTCTTCTCTGTTCTCTGCTGTGTGAGAGGAAATAGGAATGTTCATTGGCAAATGAGATTTCTTTTTTTTTTTTAGACTAAATGTGTGTGTGTTTTTTTAAGATTTATTCATTTATTTGACAGAGAGAGACACAGGGAGAGAGGGAACACAAGCAGGGGGAGTGGGAGAGGGAGAAGCAGGCTTCCCACTGAGCAGGGAGCCCGATGTGGGGCTCGATTCCAGGACCCTGGGATCATGACCTGAGCCGAAGGCAGACGCCCAAAGACTGAGCCACCCAGGCACCCCAAGATTTTATTTATTTATTTGACAGAGAGAGAGAGCACAAGTAGGCAGAGTGGCAGGCAGAGGGAGAGAGAGAAGCAGACTCCCCGCTGATCAGGGAGCCAAATGTGGGGCTTAATCCCAGGACCCTGGGATCATGACCTGAGCTGAAGGCAGCCACTTAACCGACTGAGCCACCCAGGCGCCCCTCTCTCCAAATGAGATTTCTTAAGGAACTCTCTTATTGTTGCTGTGTTGTTGAAGAATTCCCATGGAAGCACATTTCCTCCTATTATTGGAGGATAAGTAACCAGAGAAGTGCCCCCTCTCTCTCCCTGGGATCCCTCCTCAGATTTCCTCAGAGAAGAGCCGCGGACCTGGTGTGCGCTCCACATTGCCTCATTGCCTTACCTGGCTCCCCCCATGTTCTTGGCTGCTCTTCCCAGAAAGGTGGTGTGTCTGAGACTGCTCAGGAGAGGCTGTTTGGTGCAGCTGCCCCCCCGTTCCGGTCCTGGCCCCCTTTCAGCTCCCCTGAAGGGCATACTCATACATGGCTTCTCCAGTAGTGTAACATGCACACTTCTGCCAGCAGCCTGGGCTGGGGGCTGACGGAGAGAAAGGAGGGGGCATCTCCTGCACCACCCCAGAGATACCTTCCTGCCCCGAGGGCCTAAAGGGAACTTAGTTCATCTTAGAGCATTATGGATGAAAAATAAAGAGTGGCAGGCAGGAGCTAATCTTTAATAAAGAGGTATGCTTTTCTGAAAAAATATGATACTAATAATTTGTGATAAAGGATTGAGTTCTGGTGAAATAAAGTTGATGCCCATGTATTGGTGATGTCGGACAAGTGGATGTTAGGCTGGCAGTTTCCCTGTGAGTCTGGGAAAGTGCTAGCATTACCTTCAGAGGCTGTCATTTTTCCAGTCTTGATTCAGAATTGAGGCATTTCTTGGCTGCCTTGGCATTAACATTTAGCTTGTCCAGGGGACCAGGAAAATGGTGCATTATTAAACTCTTTCCTTGACAAGAGAAAACAAGCTGATAACTGTACTGGAGGACTGATTTTCATCTATGACCTCCGTCCTTATCCCCCTTCCATTATTTTTGCTTGCCTACAGTCTCCAGGCTTTGGTCACACTTAAGGTGAGTGCCCTGGGGCCACGGGCAGACAGGGAGCAACACACCGAGTGTGGCAGGGTGAAGCCCCATGACTCCTAGCATGCGTCCTTGCAAGGCAACTTGCCCCCGTAACAACCAGCTAGGGAGGGGACGGGGCTTCTGTTGGGGAAGGTCATCAAAAAGACATGGCCACTTGTTGATCCCTGAGCGGGACCCAATCTCAGAGGCTTCCCCTCCCCTCCCCTGTCCTTGGAATGTAGGTTCTGCTTGCCTTTCCTGCTCCCAGAGGCAGCTCCAAGGACATGACCTTGAGATAATGATTTGGTGTTGAGAACACCTGCACAGTGTATGTGACCTAGTTAAGGTCTCTGTACAAACTTTTGGGATTTGGTGGGCAGGTGCAGGAATCACCTTATCTTGCTGCTGCCCAAGACAAGCTTCGGATGTAAGTTCCCTTTGCTTATTAAAGCTGCCACCTACCAGCCCGAGTGGCCTGTCCCTTTCTTTGGTCTCTCCCTGCCCTCTGCATTCAGGAACCAGTTTCAGATTTCACCCAGGAAGCTCCCGAGGAGCTTATAATTTCTTCAATATCTAAAAAATGAGTTGCCCATGTCATCTTTTGGAAACAAATTTTCAAAACACAATAACAGTTCTTGGCACTATTCTCTTACCACCCCAGAGGATCGGAATGGATAGATGAGGGGAAAAATAGGTTTCCAGGTCAACCTCTGTGTGCATTAGGGGAAATAAAAAGCTGATGTGCTAATTCAAAGTCACCAGGCATATCAAGGCATATGACACAGAAGAAGGCAATGTGTCTTGTAGTACTGATTAAATATTTCATCCTGCATCTTAACTGTTAAACAAAGTCCGCAGATGAAGCAGAGGACCGTGAGCTTCTGAGGCTCGACATGATGAGGCTCTACACTGTGGCAAGTGGAGCCTGTAGCAGGACTCCTGGTACTTTTCCCCTGTTCCTGGATAGAGCGAGTGTATCCTGGGAAAACGCCAGGAAGCTTGCCCAGCTGTGGGTCATTCCCTTTCTAGCGGGCAGTGGGAGGCCAATGATGTTCTGAGGCCAACCCGAAGTTTAGGAACTTCTTAGAGTACTGTAAAAGGAAACTTTGTTTTTTTCCTTTATTCTCAATACTTCCAATACCAGCTGTGTGAATTTTTCCCACACCAAGCAATTCTCCAACCCTCAGTGGACACCGGCTGGGTGTCCTATAAATTTAACTCAATTCTCAGACTACCTGGAGATGACCTCAGATCCCACAGGTCATGGGCTCAGTCCCACAAGACTGCCCTCACCTCAGATGCCAATTGCAAGTCTAGATTGCCACCTGTACTTCTGACCCAATGGGATTTGTGACCACCTTTGATAATTTGTTAGAATGGCTCACAGAACCTGGGGATATACTCACATTTACTGATTTAGTAGCAAACGATATCACTCAGAAACAACCATATGGAAGAGCTGCATAGGGCAAGGTGTGGATGTGGGAAGGGCCATGGGCTTTCCATGCCATCTTAGGGCGGCTACCCTTCCAGTTCTTCCAATATTCACCAAACCTGAAGCTTATCAAATCCTGTCATTCAAGAGTTTTGATAGAGCTAAATCTCCTCACCCTCACGTTGGGGTGTAAAGTTGAGTTCTCCCACAGAATAGGAAGGTGCAAATCACAGGCTCCCGCTGAGCAGGGAGCCCGACATGGGGCTCGATCCCAGGACCCTGGGATCATGACCCGAGCTGAAGGCAGATGCTTAACGACTGAGCCACCCAGGCACCCCTGACCCAGCACTTCTTACTATGCAGATTGACTTAGTTTGCTGGGGCTGCCATAGCCAATACCACAAACTGGGGGCCTTAAACAACAGACATTTATTTCTCTCAATTCTGGTGGTTGAAAGTCCAAGATCAAGGTGTTGGCAAGGTTGGTTACCCCTGAGGCCTCTCTCCTCGGCTTGCAGATGATAGCCTTCTCGCTCTGTCCTCCTGCGATCTTTCTTCTGCGCGTGTACATGTGCATTTCTGGTGGCTCTCTGTATGTCCTAATCTCCTCTTCTTAAAAAAAAAAAAGGACACCAGTCAGATTGGATTAGCGCCCACCCTGACCGTCTCCCTTTAATTTAATTACCTCTTTAAAAGCTCTCTAAATATGGTCACATTCTTAAGCACTGGGGTTTAGAGTTTCACTATATGAATTTGGGGGGACACAGTTCAGCCCAGAGCAGGAATACTTTCCCTTTGTTCCTCCTTTAGAACACCCAAGCAGTAGCTGACTTTGGCTCCATCCTCTTTTGAAAGGCAGGATGGTGTTCTTGGAAGGTGCATGAATTATGAAATTCTACAGCCAACAGGGTGAATCTTGATTTGATCACCTACTCCTTTTTTCACTTTGGGCTCCTTGGGCCTCAGTTTCCCCATTTGTAAAACCTGTGTACTATTTACTTGGGGATTAGATGAGATAACATGTAAAGTGCCTGGGGCAACAATGTAGGCAGTAAGTTTAGTTTCACTTCCGTCTCTTAAAGGATAGGTAAAGGTTTCTGTGTTGTTGAAGGGGAGATATTCTCCCTTGGCTTTACTAGTGAGAATTCAATACATTTCCCCAAAGGAAAGAACATGGCAAAGGAAATAGCTGGAAGTACTGAAATACAGTGTTTAAGTATACCATGGATTACATAGGCTTTTGTGGGTTGAACTTGGGGTTAATAATTATTTTGAGAACCCAGTATTTTAGGTAAATGGCATTCAGTTTGGAAATAAAAAATGCAGTATCAAGAGCTAGTGTTTTGGGCAGGAGATATAAAAGTTGGGTAGGGAATTAAGGACCTAACTAAATGTTTACTGAATAAACCAGTACAGAAAACCTGTCACTAGGATGGACCAAGCAGAGCATGGGTTTGAGGAATAACTACAGCTTAGTGGATTTCAAAGAAAACCACATTTGAGGCCATAAAACAACTCTCAACTTGAACCTATTGGTGGATTTGGAGCTTATGACACATTGCTAAGCAGGGTGTTTGCTGCAATCCCAGGTCTTTAGAATTTGTTACCAGAGAAGGCTGGGAAAGGTAGAATCTGGACAGTGGTCTGCAATTAGAGGACAATTAGGAAGCATTTTCTGAACTTACTATTGCTATGACACTTTGCCTGTTTATCTCATCATAGAAATGACACACTGGATAATGTATAATTTATAGTTTATCACCATGTTACTTTGACTCTCAGATCACTTCTAGAAAACATATCTGATGATCCTTTTAAATTTAAATTTTTTTTTTTTTTTTTTTTGCTATCATAATGATTTACAGCGGAGCTGCATGAAGAAAGAGTAAAGGAATAAAGTAGAGAACTCCACCATACTAACAACTGGTAATTTTCCACTACTTAAGAGAAAATGTCACTTTTCTCCCAAACAACCCAACCCTTAGTCTTATCACCAATGTACATAACATGGTTGATATTACATATCTGCTACATAAACATTGCTTTAATATTTTTCCTTACTTTTGCCCAAATGACCCTGAGTAAATGTAGTCTCTGGCACAAGGCGCTAGGGTCATGGCACTGATTCAAAGCCAGTGGCTTTGTTGCACAACATGGAACTCTGAGAACTTTGGCATAGCTAGATTTTTTTTCCTTAAAAAAAAAATTATTGGCGATTTCACCTTTATTATCCATGAAGCTCTGCTGCCTAGTATTCAGACAGGAAAGGCTAAAGGGGACCAAACAAACAAGACCTTTTTAATTCCCTAATAGGGTGATGATAAAAAAAAAATACTTTGCATGTGAACAGTGCCCTGTGGTTGGTAAATATTTTTTTCACACAGACACACACACACACACACACAGACACACACACACGCAGACACACACAACCTTACTTTTTTGGTAGTAATAGGAATTGATTTCAGCAACAATAAAGCTTACCTTCTTGCAAAAGAGGGACACGTGATTCTCTCATCTTTCTACAAAGGTCCTCATATTCACTGATATCAGTGTTTGGAGACACGTTTTTAAACCTTCTGAATCACAGTTGTATTCTTATTCAATGAAGGCCAGCTATCTTTGGACTGAGTCAAGAAAATTTTGAGGACATTTAGATTTCCATGTGATACCACTCAGGGCGGAAGTACACAATTTTTTTGTTACAGTAAAAAATCAAGTGGAGGAAAGAAATTGTTTTTAGGCAATCTTTAACAGTTCTATTTTTAAATAACTGTAATTTCACCTTCTCCATGTCAAAAAGACCTAAGTGTATACATCAAATGATCCTAGCTCACATGAACCAGTTGCTGGAATTTTTCTGTGCCTACAAATTTTTTTGTTACAATTTTTTTAAGAATTAATTTTTTAAATAAAAACATTATTTAAAGACACTTCTCAAGTGTTGATCCAAATTGCTCACAATGCAATCAAAAAAATTTTTAAGCCCACACTAACAGTATTTTTATGCATTTTATTTATTTTTTAATTAAAAAATTTTTTTTTTTTAGTAAACTCTAGGCCCAATGAGAGGCTTGAGC
This sequence comes from Mirounga leonina, assembly GCF_011800145.1. NCBI lineage: Eukaryota > Metazoa > Chordata > Mammalia > Carnivora > Phocidae > Mirounga > Mirounga leonina. The sequence continues at coordinate 27,451,208 of NW_023270316.1, read as the reverse complement.
TAAAACCCCCAGGATCAAGAGTTCCATGCCCTACGGACTAAGCCGGCCAAGCACTCCACACCACTGGTATTTTAAACAGACTGAGCACAAATCTTCATGATTAGAGAGCTAATGACAATTCTACAGACACCCTGGTAAATAATCGCTGGGTTATTTTATCTTCCTCCTCCTCATCGTCATCGTCTTCATTTATCATTCTAGGTCCTAATGAGCAGAACTCTTCAACAGAAGCTTTCACCCTATAAAAATATCCCCCCCATCCTCTTAAAATCCAAGTAATCAGTTTTCTTCATGTATGGAGGCAAAACTGCGGATGACAAATTTAATTAGATAAACTGAGAAAGCTGTCGAATGAGAAGCAAAGTACAGCGGATAGAGTGGAACTGAAATAGCGTGAGTGAGGAGTCCCAAAGCCTGGTTTCTCCCTCTGACTTTGCCACTTGAAAGTTGTTTGATCTTAGATAAATCATTTAACCCCACCTCCACCCTGTCTACCCACCCCCCCGCCTTGGTTTTTACATCTATAAAATGGAGGTGCAATACTTTGTTTTGCTTACTTTATAGCGTACCCACTTCTAGGATCGGATGGAGATGGTGCATGTGAAATGCTTTTGATATTCCCAAATGCTATAAATATATGAGTGGTTGTTATTATGTTTTGAACAGAGGTTAAAGCTTGGTGGACTTGATAAGGAAACCTAAGTACAAGTTCCCATTCTTACTAGAGAGGAGGGCTTGATATTAGTGGGTCTTTTCCTATGCCTCTAAGAAAGGGGTAAAAATACCTACTTCACATCTATAGTGTTTAATAAAGTCTGTGTAAAATCCAAAGTAATCCAGTTTTCTTCCTGTTTAGATGATTGTCACAAACATCATCACAAATGTGATTAGATAAAACAAGAAAGAATTTGTGTAAGAGGTGATGTACAAGTTGAACAGTAAAAACAGTAAAAACAGTAAAAAGAAAGTATTTTTAAATTGTAAAGCTCCCTGCAGATCTTAAATCCATTTGCTGACACACCTCCATTTTTCTATAGGATGAACTAGCGGTGAGATTGGGCTCGAAACAGCACTGGTGTGGGACTGGACCTGAGAGTGAGCAGATGTCCATAGTCCTTAACAAGGAACAGGACACAAAGCCCTCCTAACTGGGAGCTCACCAACTCCCTTTGGTGCTGCTACTGGGACCCTCTGTTGAAAGCCTGGTGGAAAGACCTAAGATTAGAGTCAAATCCAGCTCATTAAGAGATGATTAAGAGGGACGCCTGGGTGGCTCAGTCATTCATCGTCTGCCTTCAGCTCAGGTCACGATCCCAGGGTCCTGGGATCGAGTCCCACATCGGGCTCCCCGCTCAGCGGGGAGTCTGCTTCTCCATCTCCCTCTGCTACTCCCCCTGCTTGTGCTCGCTCTCCCTCTCTCTGACAAATAAATAAATAAAAATCTTAAAAAAAAAAAAAAGAGATGATTAAGAAAACAAAACACATACAAATGGAAATTTTTTCTTTCTTTCTTTCTTTCTTTCTTTCTTTCTTTCTTTCTCTCTTTCTTTCTTTCTTTCCTCCTTCCTTCCTTCATCTTTTTTTTTTTTTACTAAAACAAACTTGAAGAACTCGAATAACAGTAACTTACAGGAAATAGAATATGCAGTTTTTGATAATAAAAAATCAACATAGTTTCTAAATCTAACTATTAGGATGTCATTGCTAATATCTCATATTGATTTTTGATACTAGTACATCATTGATAATATTGCTTTTGATAGGGCCACATTCAAAGGGAGTGTGCGTCAGATACATTGGAGCAGCTCCCCACGTTTGCACCAGTTTCAGTTACAAAAGCTCCAGTGCTTTCCTGGCTGTTTAGTTTTCTTCAGAAAGTAGTTTTCATAGCTCTCCAGTTCTGTAATCTTCCTACTTCAGTTCTTTAAATGAACTTCGCTGCCAGCAACCAGCCTATTTGGCTTTTGGTATGTTTTAATAAATGCGCTGTTTGGCAATAGAAAGCAGGCAAAGAGTCAGAAGACCTTCAACCAGATAGCCTTTTATGGTTATGAAAATACTACTGCTATTGCCTTTTTTTCCTTTTTCTCTCTCTGTGCTTCTTCTGAGAAAAATTACTAAAGCAAGAGCAGAATTACCAAGAACCCAAAAGATCCAAAGAAGTCCTGTCCCTGAAGCTCAGTGTAGGAGAGGACGTGAGGTATCTGGGGAGCTAGTCATAGTAAATTTCCGTACTTGCCGCCATAGTCCAGCTAGGGCAGTGTGCAAGGTGCCCAGCAGAGGGGGACCCCAGTGAGGTTACCTCTTCTGTGTTACCTCTTCTGGCAGATTAACATGGTGCCAGATCAGTAGTTACAATGATTGGAGAAGAACAAATATTTCATTTTCCCGTGTATTGAGCTCCTTCAAGAATGAATGAATAAGGATCAATGCCAGACAACATTGATACTTCTAGCAGGAGAAGATACTTGCAAATCAGTTACTAGTTAAGGACACTTTTTTTTTTAGCCATTAAAGTTCTTCAATAACCATTGCCCCATCTTTTGGTGATAGCACTTTAACTTCTATAATATGTGATTTATTTGGAGTAAATTTTTATATAAGGTGTGAAATTTAGGTCCAATTTCATTTTTTAACAATTGGTGTCCAATTGTTCCAGTACTATTTGTTGAAAAGGCTACATATCCTTCATTGAGTTTCTTCATGGGTAGAAGTACAATTCAGTGTTCCACTTTAATGTGCATATTTTCTTTTTTTCCTTCAACGCAGGAAATTTTTTCCTATTATGACCTTGAATGTTTTTCTTATTCTATTTGTTGATTTTAGGGAGATATAGCCTTCAGTGTGGAGGTTGCTTGATTAGTGTACTTTCACTCCTTTACTAAATGTGTCCCAGAGAGCAACCAATGATGCATCTGAGCTCTGTATTTTCGATGAATAACTTAAACCTGCTTGGCTTAGTTTCTACTCTTGTTCTTGTGGAGAATAAAAGCCCGAGGGAAGCAAGAACCAAGAAGCAGCATAACTTAACTTTCCAAGCAGTAATTCTTACTGGATCAGACCACCCACCTCCCATCAGGAAGACTACAACTCTCATCAGTACTGCCTATGCCTGAATAAATAAGTCTGCCTAATTTTAGGTTTCAGTTAGCAGGTACATTTGGCTATCACTCTAAATTGTGTCTTCTAACTTGGCCTTTATCAACCATAATGGTGATATTTTGGTTGTCCAGGAGCTGAAATGTCTTCTTTTTCAATTTCTAAATAATCTCAGCAGGAAAGAGGGGTGCTATTTATTAGCCCTTTGAAAGTCTTAGCATGTAGTGTACAGGTCAGAAATATTGCATGACATGACAAACAATAGAATTTGGAGATGAAAATTACACAGGAAGAAGCTTTAGGTATGGCTTTGAACATCTGCTTTTTTTTTTTTAAGATTTATTTATTCATTTTTGAGAGAGAGAGTGCACGTAAGCAGGGGCAGGGGCAGAGGGAGAGAATCTCAAGCAGACTCCCCACTGAGTGGGGGGCTTGATGCAGGCTCAATCCCATGACCCATGAGGTCATGACCTGAGCTGAAATCATTAGTCAGATGCTCAACTCACTGAGCCACCCAGGTGCTCCAATTTTTTTTTTAAGATTTTATTTTTAAGTAATCTCTACACCCAACATGGGACTCAAACTCACAACCATGAGATCAAGAGTTGCATGCTTCACCAACTGAGTCAGCCACACACCCCTGGACATTTGATTTTAATGTGTGTGTAGATTGTTTTGACCTTGACACTTTATATTATACTAGCTTTCTAATGCTACTGTTTTTAGGCATATGATATTTTGACTGTGGTCTTTGTCTTAATAAGCTTGAGCTGTTATAACAAAATACCATAGACTTGGGCGCTCAAGCAACAGACATTTATTTTTCATGATTCTGGAGGGTGGGAAGTCCAAGAACAAGGTGTTGGCAGATTTAGTTCTTGGCGAGGGCCCTGTTCTGGCAGATGGCTGCCTTCCCACTGGCAGAGAGAGGAAGCTCTGGTGTCTTCCTTTTCTTATAAGGGCACTAATCCCATCATGAACACTCCACCCTCATGAACTCATCTAAAGCTAATTACCTCCCAAAGACCCTACTTCCTAATATCATCACACTGGGGGCTAGGACTTCAACATATGAATTTTGGGGGGCACACAAACATTCAGTCCATGGCACCCTATAACTGTAGTTTATGGGGGCTTGACGCACAGGTAAGTGACAGTTTCTATGGATTCCGGGAACATTTCAGGATTAAAAAAAAAAGAAACCTGCCCATGGACAGGTTGCTTCCTTATCAAGAGTGTATAGACGTCTTAGGTGCCAAGTGTATACAGGACTATGAGACCATTAAAAAGAGCTTGTGGGAGCCAGAGTTTCTTGGCAGGAACATGGAGAGTCAAATAGGGCCAAAGGTGCACAGATCCTAGTAGGTAGGCTATGAACTGTCATCATCAAATTACAACCATGTAGGTGGCCAGAACCACATCTGTAAGCAGGTTTTAGGAAAGGTTTGTTTTTTGTTTTGTTTTGTTTTGTTTATTATTGGGCACCTGGGTGGCTCAGTTGGTTAAGCATCCGACTTGTGATTTCTGCTCAGGTCATGATCTCATGGGTCATGGGATCAAGCCCCACATTGGGCTCTGTGCTCAGCGGAGCATCTGCTTGGGATTCTCTCTCTCCCTCTCCCTCTCCTCTCACGTGCATGCACACGTGCTCTCTCTCTCTCTCAAATAAATAAATAAAAATCTTTAAAATTTTTATTATTGAAGTATAGTTGACATACAATGTTATATTAGTTTAGGTGTACAACACAGTGATTTGACAATTCTGTATATTACTTAATGCTCATTACTACAGGTGTAGTCACCATCTGTCACCATATAATGTTATTATAATATTATTGACTAGATTCCCTAAGCTGTACTTTTCATCTCCATGACTTATTTTACAACTGGAAGTTTGTACTTCTTCTTCTTTTTTTTTTTTTTTTTTAAGATTTTATTTATTTATTTGACAGAGAGAGACACAGCGAGAGAGGGAGCACAAGCGGGGGAGTGGGAGAGGGAGAAGCAGGCTTCCCGCGGAGCAGAGAGCCCAATGTGGGGCTCAATCCCAGGACCCTGGGATCATGACCCGAGCCGAAGGCAGACGCCTAACGACTGAGCCACCCAGGTGCCCCTGGAAGGTTGTACTTCTTAATCCCCTTTACCTATTTTGTCCTCTGCCCTTTTAGCAATCACCAGGAGAAAGGTTTTAAAATATAAACTGACATAGCTTGTTATGGAAACTTAACTTTTCCTAAGTACATTATCTGATACATTAGTTGCACTGATTAATACATTAGGATGAATAATTAGTAATAATTAACAATAATCAATTAATGCATGAAGTGCACTAATGGTCCCTCTCTCTCATGTCCTCTGTATCCATGCCCTTTGATAGCGCTCTCCCATACTGATTCTGGGCTTGCTCATATGATATTCTTTGGCCAATGGAATAGTAGCAGACATGATACAAGCAGCGGTTTGAAAAAGTACTTGGGGGGTGCCTGGGTGGCTCAGATGGTTAAGCGTCTGCCTTCGGCTCAGGTCATGATCCTCGGGGTCCTGGGATCGAGTCCCGCATTGGGCTCCCTGCTCAGTGCGGAGCCTGCTTCTCCCTCTCTCTCTGCCACTCCCTCTGCTGGTGCTCTTCTGTCTATCTCTCTGTCAAATAAATAAATAAAATCTTAAAAAAAAAAAAAAAGAAAAAGTACTTGGGTATTCTACTCCTCTCCTGGCATCCTGCCATTGCTATGAAAACAAGCTTATAGAGTTTGCTAAAGGGTAAGAGACCACATGAAACAAAAATGAGTCATGAGTCTCTGACCTACTCCTTTAGATGACCACAAACATATGGAAAAACCCAAATGAGAGCAGCTAAACCTAGCCCAGGTCAACAAAACAGTTGAGCTAATATTTATATCCGTAAGAAATAATAAATAGATGATGTTGTAAGCATCAAAGTTTTTAAAAAAATTAACTTGTTTTTTAAATTCCAGTATAATTAATGTACAGTGTTATATTAGTTTCAGGTGTACAATATACTGATTTAAAAATTCTATACATTACTCAGTGCTCACCACGATAGGTGTACTCTTAATCCCCTTCACCTACTTCATTCATCCCTTATACCCCACTCTGCTCTGGTAACCACCAGTTTGCTCTCTATAGTTAAGAGTCTGTTTTTTGGTTTGTCTCTTTTTCTCTTTGTTCATCTGTTTTGTTTTTTAAATTCCACATATGAGTGAAATCATATGGGTATTTGTCTTTCTCTGACGGACTTATTTCACACTTAGCATTATATTGTCTAGGTTCATCCATGTCGTTGTAAATGACAAGATTTTGTTCATTTTTATGGCTAATATTCCACTGTGTGTATATATATATATATATATATATATATATATATATATATATATATACCACATCTTTATCCATTCATCTAGGATGGACAATTGGGTTGCTTCCATCTTTTGCCTATTGCAAATAATGCTGCTATATATATGCATTTATATATATTTATACATATATCTTTTCGAATTATTGTTTTTGTTTTCATTGGGTAAATACCCGGTAGTGAAATTACTGGATCATATGGCAATTGTATTTTTAATTATTTGAGGAAACTCTATACTGTTTCCCAAAGTGACTGCACCCGTTTGCATTCCCACCAACAGTGCATGAGAGTTCCTTTTTCTCCACATCCTCACCAACACTTGTTTCTTGTGTTTTTGATTTTAGCCCTTTGGATAGGTGTGAGGTGATATCTCATTGTGGATTTGATTTGCATTTATTTCTCTGATGATGAGTGATGTTGAGCATCTTTTCATGTGTCTGTTGGCCATCTGGATGTCTTCTTTGGAGACATGTCTGTTCATGTCTTCTGCCATGATTATTTGTTTTTTTTGGTTTGAGTTGTATCAGTTCTTTACATATTTTGGGTAGGAACCCCTTATTAGGTATATCCTTTGCAAACATCTTCTCCCATTCAGTAGGTCATCTTTTTGTTTTGTTGATTGTTTCCTTTATTGTGCAGAAGCTTTCTATTTTGATGTTGTCCCAGTAGTTGGTTGTTGTTGTTTGCTTGTTTCCCTTGCCACAGGAGACATATCTAGAAAAATGTTGCTACAGTGTTGTCAGAGAAATTACTGCCTGTGTTCTCTTTTAGGATTTTTATGGTTTCAAGTCTCACATTTTGAGTTTATTTTTGTGTATGGTGTAAGAAAGTTCAAGCTTTGAAGTTTTAAGATGATTGGTTTTACAGCAATAGCTAACTGATTCCGGAATCAAAGTTCCAAAAATAGAGAAAAGAGATTCTTTAGAGGACTTTTAAGCATTTTTGGCCATCTCTCTCTACCCTGCATTTGCTTCATTTGAACTGCAAGGCAGCTGAGATTTTGGTTTTATACTCTTACTCTCAGGCTCAAGTAGTCAATACCAGATAGACTGACACAAATTCAGCTGAATCTTCCTGACAGGAGTAGAGGGGGCGTGGAAAACATAATTGAGAAAAAGACATTGAAGAAAGAAATGCCTTGCAGAATCTGGAACATTGCATGGATACTGTCTTTGGCTGGGTTCAGTCTTAAATGTTAACAGCTGCTTTAGATTGGGAATGTGTTAAGGATGATTTTTCCAGTTAAATGTGGAGACAAGAAGAAAACTTAATTAGGAAACTTTTTAAAAAAAATGCCTAAGCCATTCTATACCAAGAGACAATACCCATTGAGGTATAGCGCTGAAAATGTCCAGTCGTAAGAATTTGTGGATGCTATATTACCAGGTAGAATCCATACTAAGTTCAACAGTGGAGTGAATAAAAAAGAGATTTTTAGTGTACTTGAAGGGAAAAAGAGGGGGCCCCTTGAATAAAAACAGGTGACTAGAGCTGCCTCCGCTGCAAAGTTCTAATCTTTGCAAGAAAGCAGCATACACATCAGGATGTACTAGATGATGCTAAAGCAGCAAACAACTCCCAAATCTCAGTGGCTTTGAATACAACACAACATAACCTTCTTTCTGATTTATTTGTTATTTTTTGGATATTTTTAATGACCGAAACAAAACAGATCTAAGACCATAGTTTCTGGAAGAACCATTGTTTTTGCTGGGTCCTGTACCTCTCCTCGTATTGGACTTTGGTCTCTCCTCGGGCCTTGCCTTTAAGAGCAGGATCTCTGCAAACCATAAGAGACTGTTAATCTCAGGAAACAAACTGAGGGTTGCTGTAGTGGTGGGTGGTGGGAGGGATAGGGTGGCTGGGTGATAGACATTGAGGAGGGTATGTGCTATGGTGAGCGCTGTGAATTGTGTAAGACTGATGAATCACAGACCTGTCCTCTGAAACAAATAATACATTATATGTTAAAAAAAAAGAAGAAGATAGGAAGGGAAAAATGAAGGGGGGTAATCAGAGGGGAGGATGAACCATGAGAGACTATGGACTCTGAGAAACAAACTGAAGGTTTTGCTGGGGGGTGGGGATGGGTTAGCGTGGTGATGGATATTAAGGAGGGCACCTATTGCATGGAGCACTGGGTGTTATATGCAAACAGTGAATCATGGAACACTACATCAAAAACTAATGATGTAATGTATGGTGACTAACATAATAAAATAAAATTCAAAAAAAAAAAAAGAGCAGGGTCTCTGGAGATATCCTTGTTGACGACAGTTTTGTCCACAGGGATATCCACAGAATACCTTGTGGGTATGAGGTGATTGTAGTTATAAACTTACACAAAAGACTTGATCTTTGACCTCTTGGCAATTTTTTTCTTGCCCATGGCAGCTATCACTTTGCGGGAATTGCGGTCAATTCCAGCCACCAGAGAGTGGCTGTAGGGAGGGACTTGGGTGCCATCATCAATGGTCTTCATGATGACTGCTTTGTGTCTGGAGTAGCGTCCAGCTAGGACCAGCACCACCCTCCCAGGTTTCGTGAACTTGCCCATCTTGACACCAGCCACTTGAGCCTACAGCAGAAAGCCACAACATAACTTTATAATTTTCACTTGCCACATGTCCTACATTGGTTGGAGGGCCTCTGTTCATTGCAATCTTTCAGGGACACAGGCTGATAGATGCTCCATCTCAACACATGCTTCCATAATCACCAAGGCAAAAAAACGAAAGGAGGAATGTGGTGACTTGCATCCTGGCTCTTAACACTACTGCATGGAAGAAACATATGGCATTTCCATTTGCATTTTACTGGTCTAAGCAAGTCGCACAGGAGAGGGAAATGCAATCCATCTGTTTGCCTGGAAGGAGAGAGAAGCAGAACATACCCTAATATCTTCTACAGTCTTTCTGTGCAACAAAATATTTAATTTCAGACTCCTTTTTATGTGCAAAATATACTTGCTCCCACCCCAAGAGAAAAAAAAAAAAAACAACAAAAAGTCCCATAGAGTAATGACACCAAAAACAGTGTTGAGGGTATCAAGTGATGTGCTGTAGTCTCTATAGCAGGTCTAGATATGGTGCTTTTTGGTCCAGAGACTTTAGGGCTAATGTGGTAAGTTTTCTCTCCTTTACAATGATGGTATTGGGTAGAGTAACTGCATCAAACTTTCCCGCTGAGAAAGATGACAATTGGGAGACAGAGTGGAGCAATTCTAAAATCCCATTAGCCAGACATTTTGAGAGCCCTTTCACTGAGAGCAAACACTGGCCCTCTTATAATGTGTGTTCCATTAGTGTAAGCCTCTGTCCACTTCTTTACATGTTCTATCCCCAGATAGAATGACTGATCGTTGATAATTTTGGAAAATAAATTGGGGATGCTTACGTCAGTTCTGCCTCTCTTCCTCCTAAGAGTGGGCACCCGTTTGGGGAGCAGTCATTCACCTATGCTTGGCCATGCTCCACCTGATTAACTACCCTATCCTCCTACCTCTCAGGAGAAATGGTCTGTTCTGATTCAGCATGCCTAGCAGATAAGGTAAACATGTCAAATACTGTGATTCAGAGAGCAGGTCTATTTGGGTGCCCAGCTAAGCTACATACTTAGCTTTTATAACTGATGGTGGTGATATTTTGATTCTTTATCACTGACTTACTTTACTTCTCAATTTTTTCAGTTGGGCACGATTAAGCAGGTTTTTCTCAGAGAATTCAACAGTTGAGTTTTCTATTTCAGAAATTCCAGTTAGCATTATGTTGGAATGTCTTCATCATCTGTATTTATGTTCTTTTCTCTAATTGCTTTGATCTGTTTTATTCTTTTCATTCATGATTATTTTTTTTAGGATTTTCCTTAATGTTGGAAATGATATTTTTAGCACACTTCTCTTTCTGTTTCTAATTTTTTTAGGTCTATAATCTTGTTATTTTAGCACTAAATTAATTTTTTCTGCAGACTCTTTTTATGTTGTTTTGCTGATATTTGAGTATAGATATATACTCTCAGTCTATCTCTGTGTGTGTGTGTGTGTATATATATATATATATATATATATATATATATATATATATATATATATACCTCTCAGATATAGAAGAGAGATTAGTTAATTCTGTAGATCTTGATCAATTAAATAAGGGAGATGAGGGAAATAGAAGAGTAAAGATAATTCCTAGATGTCTGGCTTGAATAATTGGGTGGTGCTGTTCATTGGTACAGAGATTTCAGCAGGAGGAAAATATTGACTCCAGAAATAAATTTCTTTTGCACAGTGGACCTGATTGTTTTCCCTGGTAACACTTCAGACCTGAAGAATTAGGAATTTTCAAAGGGCAGACCTAACTGGGTAACCTTAGTGGGAGGGGGACTTAGTGGGAGGGAGACACGTAAGCAGAGTTTCTAAAGAGACGGTATCCAGAATGAGAGGAAGGAGTGTTAAAAAATGATTGGAAAAGTGACAAAGACAAACTTAAAAAGTTTCAGAAACTTACCTCAGTTTTTAGAATCCTGAATTTCAGTGAAAAGGAATCTCTCTCTCTCCTTCTTATGGCTTCTAATTTGTATATAGGATGACTCCAAGCTCCCAGAATCCAGTACTCTCTATAATACTGTAATTTACTCACCTGTTAGACTTGTGGGCAAATATTAGATTCTAGGAGCTATTTATAAAATAGAGAAAATAAGTTGCAATTTCCAAAAAGAAGACAATGGATAAGAAAGTGCTAGTTAAACTAAATGGAAAGATGATAGAGGAATTCAGAAAAAGGTCACACCAAGGTCAGAAGGAAAAATAAGGTGAAGGCAAACAGAGAGGAGAGAAGAGGATATTCCGAGGGTGGAAAGGACAGAATAAAAATTGACTGTGAATGTGTGTGTGTGTCTGTCTGTCTGTCTGTGTGCACGTGTATATATGAAGAGAATGAGAGAGAGAGAGGGAGACCACCAGGAGCAGAAGTAAAATGCAGTAAGAAGACAAGCCTAACTAGAGAAAAATTTTCATGGGCAGGCTTGGAAAACAATGATAGGTCTTACGAACGTTGGTCTTCTACGGAAAGACTTGGCAGGGGTTCAGATTAATTTAGCAGGTAAATGGGAGACGTTTTGGAGAGTTCTATCAGGAGAGTCATAATACAGAATTGTTTTTGAACAGTGGGACTGGCGGTAGAGCTCTGTGCAGAGCAGACTGACGTTGGGGAATGATGGAAGATGTGGAGATGGGTGTAGAGGCCACTGGAATTGTTCAGAGGGAAAGAAATAAGGGCATAGGAAAAGTATAGCCATGGGAAAAAGGATGAAGACAAGAGGCATTATAAATAAAGAATCATGAACCTGGCATTTAGCGTAGTAACGCTTATAGAAATCAATGGCTCGCGGGCAAAGCACAGGAAGGCACTTAAAGAAAAATATCTACACTTTACTGGCCTTCCCCCACCCCCCCAACCCCAAACCCTGGGGAGAGTGGTACTGAGACTGTCCTTGGGAAGAGTTTGAACAAGGGACAATTCTCTGTCTCTCACTTCCACGTCCTGGACTGAGTCCATCTCCATAAGCTAGAGAACCTGGCCACCACCATCTAAGGGGATGGTTTTTCACTCCGTATTATAAAGAATCATGTAACAATATTATTGAAAAAGTAAAGGGAAAAGAAAACAATCAGCAATAATCCTATAACCTTAGTGCAGTTATTGGAATTTTTTACTCCTTTCCTTATCATTGTTTATAGATTTATATATATATATATATTTTAAAAGATTATTTATTTATTTATTTATTTATTTATTTATTTATTTATTTATTTGACAGAGAGAGAGAGTGCGAGAGCAGGAACACAAGCAGTGAGCCCCATGTGGGGCTCGATCCCAGGACCCCGGGATCATGACCTGAGCCAAAGGCAGATGCTTAAAGACTGAGCCACCCAGGCGCCCCTGTAGATTTATATTTTTATGTGGCTACAATTTTAAATTGGTTGTTTTCCACTTCATCAGCAACACAAGCATTTTTTTTTTTATATTGCGACATAGTTCCCATACTTATTTTTTTTTTTTTAAAGATTTCATTCATTTATCTGTCAGAGAGAGAGAGATAGAGAGAGCAAGCACAAGCAGGGGGAGTGGCAGAGGCAGAGGGAGAAGCAGGCTCCCCACTGAGCAAGGAGACCGATGTGGGACTCCATCCGAGGACCCCGGATCCTGACCCGAGCCAGAGGCAGAAGCCTACCTGGCTGAGCCACCCAGGCGTCCCCCATACTTATCTTTATAAAATGGCTTTTAGATATTCTTTTGAAAGGATAAATGGTTGGGCACTAAGTGGTTTTTAATATTTAGCCACTTAAAAATACTGTTATGAGTATATAAATATAGATAGGTCCTTTTTCTCTTGGATTTTTACATAGGATAAAATTCCCACAAGGAGAGGCTACTTGGTAGAATAATGAATCTAATTTTTATTTATTTATTTTTTTTGCTGTGTATTGGCAAATTGCTCTTCAAAGGATTGTATAATGTATGTTGCCAGCAACACTGTGTGTATTTTGTCAGCTTAGCATTGCCTAATTTTAAAGGCAATAACTAATAATTATTACTAGTCAAAAACTATTATATAATTTTTAAAGCAATAATTATTATCAGGCATAAAATTATACCTCATTGTTTTAAAATATTGCATATTTTTTGTTACTGGTGAGGACTTAAATATTTTATTTATGTACTCATTGTATTAACTTTTATGTTAATTGCTCATCCATAGTTTTGGTCAATTAACTGCCTTATCACTAAGTTTTTGTGTAGTTTAATCTATTAATTTTTTCTTTTGTTGTTTCTATTATATATATATATATATTTTAAAGATTTTATTTATTTATTTGACACAGAGAGAGAAAGCACAAGTAGGCAGAGAGGCAGGCAGAGAGAGGGAGAAGCAGACTCCCCACTGAGCAGGGAGCCCGATGCGGGGCTCGATCCCAGGACCCAGGGATCATGACCTGAGCCGAAGGCAGCCGCTTAACCGACTGAGCCACCCAGGTGCCCCCGTTTCTATTATATTTTAACCATAAAAGGTCAACATCTTTCTGAAGAACTGATAAATATGAGTTTCTCTTTTAGTTTTCCATGATTTTAGTGGATTTATAAAAGGCAATGTACTCATTGATCCCACAGAAAATATTTTCCTGCATAATGTGAAGGATATCTCCACACTTTATTTTTTTTTGCCAAATTTTTAACCATTAAAGCTATGGAAGGTTTTTATAATAATCAGAACTGTCTAGAAGTGGGGTGCTTTGCTATTTCTAGAGCAGGGACCATATATTGAATACTGGCCCTATTGTAGATGTCACGTTTCAAATGGGTTGAATTTGGAAGATGTTTTAAGAACTCTTTTGGGGTACCTAGCCAGCTCAGGTGGTAGAGCATGTGACTCTTGATCTCAAGGTCGTGAGTTTGAGCCCCACGTTCGACAGAGAGATTACTTAAAAAAAAAAAAAAAAAAAAGAAAGAAAACAATTAAAAAAAGATCTTAAAAGAACTCTTTCTAACTTCAAGTTCAGGAAAAAAATGAGTTTAGAAGGGAAATTAAATGTGTCTACTTTTTATTTATGGGAGATTTCCTAAGAAGAATAAACTCTTCATTGCTGTTCAAATGAGTAATAGCAGAGAATTGTGATGGTAGGTAATTTGAAAAAAAAATACTAAGCTAATGATTTTTTTGTTAGAAAGCAATTTTCTTTCAAAGAGAAACAATCTACCTACAGTCACAAATCAAACTTTTTACACTTGATTTGATGTTAGTCTTTATAGGAGATTCTCTTTGAAATGCTCATCATTATCCCCTAGTGCTTGATTTGCCAGAGAGAAGAGGTTAATAATGTTATCTTCTGGGCATTTAGAGAGAACGTTTCTTTGGCCCTCTAATGGATGCTTTCTCTCAGTCAGATACAAATGTCTCTTCAGTGGCAAATGGTACTCAACTGTCCACAATCTGAAGCAGTTCCTGATGGAATTTTGTTGCAACCACTTGAAATTCCGTGTTTCCAGCTAGAAGGGACCAGAGAATCCCCATGCTTTCTACTACAGGCAACTGAAGGACCACACCAACTCTATTCTCCTCAGTGCACTTGTTCACAAATGATATGAGGGCAAGGTTAACCCCTGGAGAAGCAAGAGAATTTAAGAAGAGTTCTTAACAGCACAGGATTTAATAGACTATGTAAGAGGGTTCAGGTAATCAGCACAATGATTTTTGCCACTTCTACTTTAATCTGGATTCAGTTCTGCAACTGCAAATTGTCAACTAGCTTTGCTATGACTGTCTCTAAGGGAGTAGCTTTGCTACAGCTATCTCTCATGAGCTTATGAATATTATCTTCGATTTCTATTCCTTTGGATTCCTCACTTCCTTCTTAACTGGAGTGCAACTCTTAAAGCGTTATGCCAGAATGTATCATCAGTTCAGGTTTTTTTGAAATGTCTAATTCTTATTTTTTTCTGATATAAATAATAGAAGAAAACAGAATACGACTTAACATGTCAGTGTGTATACTGTTTGGAGGTATCAGCGTTGTTATCCGTACCCCCTCTTCTCACAGTAAAAAGAGTTGCTTTTCTGCGTAATGAACTCAAGCTCTGCTTTCACCAGAACTTTGAACTGCTCACTTAGGAGAACAGCAACATATGGTTTTCCTCTTCCAGTTTTTAATATTTGGGTCTCCGGTGAATCCGCATACAAAAGCTTCCTTCCTTTAGCTGGAGTCCACAAATGAAAGGCTTTTCTTTTTCTGATTGTAGATTAGCCTGCCAAGAAACAAACATGAGCTGGAGAACATCACTTTAATTTATTGATGGGATACAGATGACAAGGAAGTCTGTCCTCTTGTAGGCTTTTGGGAACGCTTCGAGCTGACCCAGCACAGCCGAGTTCATACGGCAAAGACAGACTTTGCCAAAAACCAAAGCCAATAGTCATTGCAAACCTCTGAACCCAAACATTCCTTTAGCGCTTGAATTTCCCTATAATTTGTGTAGATTCCCTTTTTGTCAATGAAGCTAGCAGTGGGTAACTAGCTTAGTGCAATCAGACAAAACAACTGTGCCATTCATTCAGTAATTAGATGAGAGCCCGACTGCATGCTTTATGGTTTCCGCTCTTCATTCTTTCCTTTCTTTTCAAGTCCTTGGAGACAAACTCTGGGATGTTTGGCAGAGCGAGACCCTTGTGGAAAATATCCTGTCTTTTTTACTTCGGGGTTGCTAATAAGTTCTATTCTCAGAGGCAAAACATGAGATGCACAAGCAGGGAGGTTCAGCCAAGCTAAAAAAAAAAATCTTGGTTCTTACGTGTGTTACCTTTTGCTTCACTTTACAGTTTTGCCTTCCTCAAGACTGAAGAAGACTTGATTCTTTCTTATATCTAAGGGCACATGAAGGAATTTGATACTCCAGCTAAATGCTTATAGCAGATCTTACATATATTACTTATTAAGCTTTCAGACCTAAAACTGTAGGAGAAGTGAAGCAGAGATAGAGTTAGGAAAAATAAAAGGACCGCAGGGCTGGGCGTTTAGTTTATGTACTTTGAGGAGAGCATAGCAAATCCAATTTTTGCGAGGCACCTAGGGCTAATTGCTATGCTAATACCTTTCCTTCTTTAAAAAAAAATTTTTTTTTTTAATTTCCTAAACCACTAAAAGGGAAGGGAGGGAAAGCTTGTACAAGAAAATAGGAAAGGCACTTCAGGTTTTGTTGCCAGTGCTGCCTTGAAGGAGTAGGGCTGTCAACATCGGCACAGTAAATGCCCACAACTGTCGGTGCTGAAGGTCCTCTGGTCTTGGCAGTCAAGAGGCTTGGTTGCAAGAAATACTGCTTGAGCTGCGTAAAAAGAGGGATATTTTTTGGCTGTTGTGTATAAACTATTGGCAGGACAGGAGTGGGTGTCTTTATGGTGACTAGAATCAGGGACCCAGGGCCTATCTTTTTCGTGCCCCCTCTCTTCTCTGCTGCACCTTTGACTTGATCTTTTTTTTTTTCTCCCTTTTTTTCTGGGCCACCTGGAGCCACAGCGAGGGGTTACAAATAAACTGAGGCATCTTAAAAATGTTGAGTTTATTTGAGCAAAAGTTGATTCGCATTGGACAGTGCCAAACTAGAAGTGGTTAGAAGTGTTCCTCCAACAGGACTTGGTAGAGAGACTTTTATAGGGATAAGGTGGAAGCAAGGTAGGGAAATCAGTGATCGGTGATAGCTTAAAGCCTAATTGGCTATTTGTGATTGGTTTTCGTTAGGCTTTGGTTGGTACCTTGAAGCATTTAGAGATTTAGATTATTGTTTGCTTGTATAGGCTTCTGTAACTTTAGTATCACCTCAGTCTCATGGCCTTGAAGGGAGCAGAATATGACACCCAAAATATGCCACTTTGGCGTAAGAATGATCTTGATCTGATTCCTTGGGAATGTCATGGGTTGAGATTCTCCCCTGAAAATATAGTAGAAGTGAATTTACCAAGTAGAAACATACCAAGTATATCTTTTTTTTTTAAATTCAATTTAGTTAATGTGTAGTGTATTATTGGTTTCAGAGGCAGAATTCAGTGATTCATCACTTATACATAACACCCAGTGTTCATCACCCATGCCCTCCTTAATGCCCATACCCCCACCTCTCTTGCATCAACCCTCAGTTTGTTCTCTATAGTTACTCAGCCATCAAAAGGAATGAAATCTTGCCATTTGCAGTGACATGGATGGAACTAGAGTGTATTATGCTAAGCGAGATATACCAAGTATATCTTAGTTGTAACATTAGGGAATGGGAAGAGGACAATCAACTGGATTGCAAAGGAAATGGTGTTTGTAGTCCTTGGTCTGACATAGAAGCACAGGGAATTTTATAATCACATTGAGTTTAAACTCCCCTTCTACTCTAAGAAACATTTGAGGATTTTTTTCTAAGTATTACAAAATAGTACATTACTATTAAACAAAAATCTAAGTTTTCTCATTATGAAAGTGGAAAACAAGTTGGCCTAAAGGTGGGCTCTAGGGTATACGGTGCAAAGGGGGGAATGAAACTGTCACCTTGCTCTAGAGCAGGGCTCAGCAAACTTTTTCTGTAAACAGCTATATAATAAATATTTTTGGCTTTGCAGGGCATAGTTTCTACTTTAACTGGGCAACTCTGGTAACACTGAGGTGGAAAAGCAGCTAAAGGAGATATGTAAATGAATGAGCATGGCCATGTTCTAATACATTTTTTTCAGATTTATTTATTTATTTTAGAGAATGAGAACTTGGGGGGAGGGGCAGGAAGGAGAGAGAGAATCTCCTGCAGACTGCCTACTGAGTGAGGAGCCTGACGCTGGGCTGGATCCTACCACCCTGAGATCATGACCTGAGCTGAAATCAGCAGTCAGATGCCTAACCAGCTGAGCCACTCAGGCGCCCTGGGCATACCTAATTTTTTAATTTTTTATTATTTATTTATTTATTTATTTTAAGATTTTATTTATTTATTTGAGAGAGAATGAGAGAGAGCACATGAGAGGGGGGAGGGTCAGAGGGAGAAGCAGGCTCCCTGCCGAGCAGGGAGCCCGATGCGGGACTCGATCCTGGGACTCCAGGATCATGACCTGAGCCGAAGGCAGTCACTTAACCAACTGAGCCACCCAGGCACCCGCATACCTAATTTTTTATCTGTTCTACTTCTGGGACAAAATGGTTCCTGGCAATATATGTTGTGAGCAAATTTTTTTTTTTTATTCTTATGTTAATCCCCTACATTACATCATTAGTCTTAGATGTAGTGTTCCATGATTCATTGTTTGTGCATAACACCCAGTGCTCCATGCAGAATGTGCCCTCCTCAATACCCACCACCAGGCTAACCCATCCTCCCACCCCCCGCCCCTCTAGAACCCTCAGTTTGTTTTTCAGAGTCCATCCTCTCTCATGGTTCGTTTACCCCTCCGACTTCCCCTGCTTCATTCTTCCCCTCCTGCTACCTTCTTCTTCTTCTTCTTTTTTTTTTCTTAACATATATTGCGTTATTTGTTTCAGAGGTACAGATCTGAGATTCAACAGTCTTGCACAATTCACAGCGCTTACCAGAGCACATACCCTCCCCAGTGTCTATCACCCAGTCACCCCATCCCTCCCACCCCACCCCCCACTCCAGCAACCCTCAGTTTGTTTCCTGCAATTAAGAATTCCTCGTATCAGTGAGATCATATGATACATGTCTTTCTCTGACTTATTTTGCTCAACATAATACCCTCCAGTTCCATCCACGTTGTTGCAAATGACAAGATCTCATTCCTTTTGATGGCTGCATAATATTCCATTGTATATATATACCACATCTTCTTTATCCATTCATCTGTCGATGGACATCTTGGCTCTTTCCACAGTTTGGCTATTGTGGACATTGCTGCTATAAACATCAGGGTGCACATACCCTTTCGGATCCCTACTTTTGTATCTTTGGGGTAAATACCCAGTAGTGCAATTGCTGGATCATAGGGTAGCTCTATTTTCAACTTTTTGAGGAACCTCCATACTGTTTTCCAGAGTGGCTTATTTGTAATGCTTGCACTCATATGGGCATGCCATTATTATTTGACATTTGAAATATGTTTCAATTGAAACATGAAGCCTTTTATGGACTGAAAAAGTTGGAAATCCTTCAGGCAGAGGATTATATTTATGATATAACTTTCAATATTTCTATTATATCCCTTTATTTTTAAGCATTTATTAGGTAGCTATAAAAAATCACTTTGGGACCAATCTTGATGTGTTTCCTGAATGTGATGTATTTTCCATATTTCATCAATTCCAAGACAACAATTTTTTTTAAAAACATTTTAACATCTCTGAAGTCAGTGTCATTCTAATGATGGAAAACATCTTAGAAATTGCTATACTCATGAAACAGTTGTAATTACCTGCATGAAATTGATCCCAAACTCCTTTCTTGGAATCTTATGGTAAGATACAGAAAGCATGAAAATTTACAGTATGAAGGTCAGTGTCATGGGAGAAAATTTTTGAGGCAATGGTGGAGTGCTCTTTTAAGGAATGTGCATGACGCCCATTTTCCCATCACAAAGGAGTCTTCTGTGGAAAGATTCCTATTATCAACGAAGCTCAATCGAAATGATTTAGAAGAGCATCTAAAGTAGTTTGAAATAACTTTACTGATGTATTTTGGTGATACATTCCTTTTTATATATGCCCAAGAGTAATGTACAATAAAAATCTGTATCTGAGTCTAAAGGAGCTCTTCCAGTAAGGATATAAGTTCTATAGGACAAAAAAGCATTGTGTCATAGATTAATTGGAAGTACTTTTTTTCCTTAGTGGTATATAATATAATGGTGCTACTTACAATCAGTTATGTGTTAGATGCAATGATATAAAGTAATATGTATATTTAAATTACCAAATGACATATTTATTTCTTATATTTGAAGTGATATTTTAAAAAGCCCTTTACTGTTCCTATTAAAGAAAATCCAACTGTCCACTGAAAAGGCACAGTGACCTCATCATCCATTTACTCACTGAACTCTCATGAAGTCTTCCAAAACACAACTTGAAAAGATCCATCATGAATCCTTAATTTTAGCACATTGAATTCAAAACCAAATACACATTTTACAAGGATCACGTCTAGGTCATGATTATCATCAGCATTGTCAGTCTCAACGTCATCTTCAAGTTTTCAATATTTTTTTAGAAGTATTTTGTAATAAATACCACTTCAGTGGCAGTAAGGATAATTCAAGGCCCAATTAATGATGGATTACTGGGAAGATTTTGAGCGGCAGGTGTGACAACATTGATGATTTTATAGTTGAAAGCTACCGTCTTACTTGTGTTCAGAAGGATATAGTTTAGAAATTACTTATTGTCAGTATTTACTACTTTAGTTGAAACAGACGTGCCTTATGGAATTGGTGTACTTGGGCTGAAAGTATTAGATTGGCTAGAAACCAAACCTATAGTTAATAGAGGAATATTCTTCAGAAGTAGCTGAGTTTTGAGAAGGACTTAAATCTACAGTTCAGTGCAGCTGAACACCATCTGTCACATGGCAATCTAGGTCATGAATATGGCTTAATTAATGCCAAATGAGTTTGATATTTTTGCCCTGAAATATATAATAAATAATAATTTGAGAGGAGAGATTAAAGTTTGGTCTAAGTAACAACTTTGATTTGCCAGTTTGATTTGATTGCCAATCACACATTATCAACATTAGCAGTAGTTTCCTTAATGCTTGGCTACCATATGAGATGTGGTCATATATTGAAAGAAACATTCCAACATCTAATTTATAATTGTTGGCTTCTATTCTCTGATTACCATATGCTTCAGGATTTATGCTATCATCTGCAAGTTTTGGCAAGCTTTTGGGAGATGCCATTTTACCAGAATCCATGATAGCAAGTGATCATACTTCTTTCACTAACATTAATGTGTTTTGTTACTATTGCAGTGTGACTTCTCCTACCTATAGTGTATTGATGAGCAAGATGTTGGCCAGCAACATGGTTCTCACAGTGATTAGTAATATATTTTTTTGTCCAAAATATAAACAGCTATTCTCTTGTTGTGATTGAATTCTCATTTTACTTTTAGGATATAACATCCAACCTCTCTTGGAGTCACACTACTTTAATAAATTAAGGAATTTGCTTCTGCTTTGACAACTCTGAAAACTAGCTTTAACTTTCTACATTGTAAATGAATTATACATTTCCAATTTGTGTATGTAGATAAGTAGATTTGATGTAATTGGCACCTAGAAATGGAGTTTTACTGTACAAGTAACTGAAATGGACCAGAAAGTGGGTGGAGGCTGGCAGAATTTTGAGAAGCATGGTAGAGAAAGACTAAATTTCCTTCAATTGACCGTTAGTTAACAATCTGAATTTGATGACACTGCTCAGTAGGCTCAGAAGGAAGTGAGGAACATGTTACTGGAAACTGGAAGAAGGGGATCTTTGCTATTTAGTGCTAGAGAGCTTTGCAAAGTTGTTTCTTCAATTATGTGTAAAATAGAACTTGTAAGTGAGGACATTTCTAAGTAAAGTATTGAAGGAGCCACTTGTTCTCTTCTTCCTGTTTACAGTAAAAGGTGAGAGGAGAGAGAGATAAATTGAGGGAAGGGCTGTGAAACAAAGGAAACAGGACTTGATAATCTTGAAAATTCTTAGCCTCCCCCATGGCAAATTACTAAATTAAGGTATAGTGCCCGAGCCCATGTCAAGAAAGCATGCTTTAGAGAAAAGGCTGAAGGTGTGATATTACAACTTTTTGCTAAAACTCAGAAAGATCAAAAGCACAGAGTATTCAGTCACACAAAGGGCCCTTTCAAGAGATTAAGGCTGTGCTTCACAGATTCTCTCATTCAAACCAAGGAGCCTGTAGGAGGTTTTAGGGTGTTGTCCCTCAACCATTATCAGCAGGAGACTAAGGGAGAGAAGGGTTTATCTCATAAAGATCTGTGGGTGTAGCTTTTTTCTAAAAGAGTGAACCCCATTAAAATCCACAGGAGACCTACAAAGTTCTTGAGAAAATTATTGCAACAGAACACTGCCAACTTGGATTACACTGGACCCAGAGAATGCAAAATGAAAACAGACTGTCAGATCCTCAAAATGCCACAGCAGGAGGCAGGCTGATAGATGATTACTCAGATGTAGATACATGTTACTTTTCTTAAAAAGGAAGAGGAACCAAAAGCGAGAGGGTGGAGTCATATTATACTATACACTAAATAGTAACCATGGGAAAGAGAGAGAGAGAGAGGTACTGCATACTGAAGTTATGTCTAGGCTTTGAAACATAATAAATGAACTGCCAACATTTGCCCAGGTGGATTTCAGAACTGCTATGGATCAGTGACCCCTTTTTTCTTCCATTTTCCCCCTTTTGAATATGAATATCTAGCTGTTATCCTATGTATATCACACCATTGCATTTTGGGTATGTTGGGGGCAGTTGACTTGCCTCTTGAGTTTCACAGGTTCAAAAATGGAAAGAAATTTTGCTCCAAAAGGATTATACTTGTACCCAAAAGATTATACCCAGGAGCCTTACCTGTACCTTGATCTAATTTAAATGATAAGATTTTGGACACTTAACTGAGTTTATAATGTGATGAGATTCCTATAAACCCTGGAAGGGAGTGGATATGTTTTTTTATATGGGTCAGGTTTGAAACATTAGGGGTCACAGGGCAGACTGTGGTGACAGGATTTAAGGTACCCCTCCCCCCCCCACAAACACACACACACACACACACACATGATTTCCACCACCTGATATTTATATTTTTGACTAAGCCCCCTCTGCTTGAGTGTGGACAAGACTTGAGATTTGCTTCTAACCAGGGGAAAGCAGCAAAAGTGATGGGGTGGACAGGGTTATTTGAACATAATGACATAGAGTGTATCACCTGTTTTACTGGAGTTTCTCTCTCTCCCTTTATTGGCTCTGAGGAAGAAAGCTTCCATGAGTCTTATAGCCACAACCTGCCAACAACCTGAGGGAGATTGGAAGTAAGTCCTTTCTCAGTTGAGCCTTTATTGGAACTTAGCCTTGGCCATGAAAATTTCAAGGTCCTTAGTTTGCTACAGTTGAAATAGTTTATGTATGTATGTATGTATGAATGAATGAATTGGTCTGCTTGTCTATCCATCCAACCAACCGTCCATCCATCCATCCATCTATCCATCTAACCGTCCATCTATCCATCCACCCATCTATCTTTCTAGCTATTTCCAGAGCTGAAAAGAAAGCGATTTGTTTGTTCTTGCTGAATTTTTGTGACAGTCAATTTATAATTGGGCATCATTCAATCTTCATAGGAGTTACTGACATTTTTGGCTATGCTGATGGCTAGGAAAAGAATATGTGTGTGTGTTTGTGTGAGTGTGTGTGACTTTCAGCTGTTTGAGTTAATTCACTGTGTACAAAGAAGGAAGCACTTCTCTACAGGGACCTATGAGGACATTGCTTCCTGGGTTTGTGGTAGTTTACTCATTACCTTGCAAGTGGATGGTTAGGCTTACTGATAGTATGTTAGGAACCCATTTATTTTCTTCAGTCCTATAAGTGAGCACTAGTATTGTCTATTTCAGAAGAGGTATGCCCTCTGTCTGGATTCTTCATGTCCTGGGATTCTATACATACTATAGCTCTGAATGTTTAGCTACCAGGAAAATGGAAGGAGATCAACACACTTTAAAGTTACATCAATTTATACAGAGGAAACAGATAATTGAGTTTATTATAGATTTTTTGTGTGGATGTTCCCCTGGAAAGACACTAAGAATTGGGTAACTGTCATCATGTTGGCATGTTGGCCTGTTTCTGCTCTTCCCTAGTCCAAGTCCTCCTGGGATCACCCATGTCCAACCTAATGTACATGTTGCTGACATGGTCTCATTTAAACCTGCATCTCCACAGACTAGACTTATGATTTTTTCCCCTCATTAGCCTTCAACAAGCTTTTTTTTTTTTTTTTTGAAAAGGTGCTTACACTTTTCTTTAAGTTCACTCCTTCTTACCCTCTGAGAAGGTTTGCTGACAAGATCTATTACCAAACAGAACCTGAGGTGATATGAACATAGCCTGGATTTGAGCAATGTCTGCATGTGGATTGCTTAATGCTTTCCCTTCTACTGTCCCTTTCTTCACGCATCTCATTTCAGAGTTTAAGAAGCCCTCAAGCAGAAAGAAGTCAGATACATTGCACAAGTCCATCGAATAAATCAGTAGGTAAAGATGTCATTAGAAGCCTCCTCCTTGGGTCTCTGACAAATTCTTTACTGTCTCTCATAGCAAATCTATTAGATTAAGAAAAATAAGCAGCTTTATGCCAGAAATCTTGCATTCTCCAAAAGTGTGAGGAAAGTTACCTCAGATCAAGAGTCAGAATTGAGCCTGTACTTGCCTCCAGCACTAAGTAGCTAGTCTCTGCCAAGGACCTGATTCCAAAATTTTCTCAGCTATTTCTCTACATACTCAGAACAGTAGCACAGTCACTAGGAATAGTGTGACAACTCCTATGATACAAGAGGAATGAGGCCAGAGCTGCTAAAACCAGGGACACACAGTCACAGCTCTCCCTGAGACATGGCTGTGAAAAGCTGGTTAGCTCGGGTCTTACCCTTTTTAAAATATTCATTTAATTAAAAAAAGTTAGCCAGCTATAATTATTCTCTGGTTATGAAAGTTCTATGTGCCTGTTGAAAGAAGGTTGGGGGAAAAATAATGAAAACAAAACATCCATAGTTTTACTACTTGCTATTTCACATGTAATACATTTCTTTCTGTGATTTTTCTCTAGCCTTTTAAAAGATACTTGAAACCAGAGTACTTTTACAATGTTACATGAAGCTCTGTTCACCTTAACATCCTATCACAAGGTTTTCCAATGTCCTTAAGAAATATTTATACATTGGGCGCCTGGGTGGCTCAGTTGGTTAAGCGACTGCCTTCGGCTCAGGTCATGATCCTGGAGTCCTGGGATCGAGTCCTGCATCGGGCTCCCTGCTCGGCAGGGAGTCTGCTTCTCCCTCTGACCCTCCTCCCTCTCGTGCTCTCTGTCTCTCATTCTCTCTCTCTCAAATAAATAAATAAAATCTTAAAAAAAAAAGAAATATTTATACACATATTTTTAATATCTATATTATAGCCCAGCATCCAGAAGGAATATTAACTCTTCCTTAATATACTGTTCAATTCACTTGAAGAGTTTCTTATAACCAAATTTGTAATTATGATTCCAAGTCCTAATGATGGCTCACGAGGCCCTTTATGATATGGTGTCCAGATACCTCTCTGAGTTCATCTTCTCCTATTCTGCCTCTCTTCATTTTACTCCAGCTCTACTGGACTCTTCCCTGTTTGTTGAACCTGACAATCTCACTGTACCTCCAGCCCTCCCAGCATGTCCTCTAACAGGAATGGTCTTCCTGGAAAGCTTACTGGCTGGTTCCCTTACCTCCTCAGGCCTTTACTTGAACTTTGCCTTCTCACTTCTTTTTTTTTTTTTTTTAAGACTTTATTTATTTATTTGAGAGAGAGAGAGGGGGAGAGCAGGAGTCGGGGATAGGGGCAGAGAGAGAGAGGGAGAAGCAGACTCCCTGCTGAGTGGGGAGCCTGATGCAGGGCTCAATCCCAGGACCCTGGGGTCATGACCTGAGCCGAAGGCAGATGCTTAACCAACTGGGGCACCCAGGCACCCCCTTACTTCTTTTTTCAATTAACCCTGAAACTTCACTCAACTCAGAGAATCTCCCTACACCCTCCCAGCTTTATTTATTTATTTCCTTCTATTCTTCTCCATAGTATTTGTCACCATCTAACACACTTTTAAATTTTTTTTTTGTTTCTTTATATCTATGTCTCCCACTCTCAACTAGAATGGAATTCCATGAGGAGAAAGTTTTTGTTTATTGCTATATCCCTGATGGGTAGAACAACAGTCCCAGATGTTTAGTCTTTGGTTAATATGTGCTTAAATGAATAAATGAAAAAAAATAAACACTGTTGTAAATGTGTTTATAAATTGATCTACCAGCATTATAGGATACTTCCTTAAGATAGACTCTTAGGAGTGGAAGTATTAGATTTATGAATTATTTTTCATGATTATTAAACTATTGAGGGTACTTTTGAAAAATACTCAAAATTGAGATATTCCCATTTAATGATTTTCTTTTTCTTCCTTTTAAAAAATATTTTAATATTATATATATAATATACAATAATAATACTTTTATTTAAGTAATCTCTACACTCAGCATGGGGTCTTAACCCACAGCCCCGAGATCAAGAGTTGCATGTTCCACTGACTGAGCCAGCCAGGTGCCCCAATGCTTTTATTTTGCAACTGGCTCAAGGAAAATTAATTGAGCCTTTATGTATTTATTTATTTTGCTTTTGAAGGACCTAGATAATTCAGGTAACAAAATTAATCCCTCCCTTTACCTGATAGAGCAGGTTTACAAAACGATCTATATATTTTCTTCTCCAATTCTCTTACTATGAGTAACAATTCTCTAGAATATTCATGTGAAACTTTATTGTTAGCATGTCCTGATTCACTATTATATACATGTTTTTATTAAAAAGCGTGGGGGCACCTGGGTGCCTCAGTCAGTTAAGCATCTGCCTTTGGCTCCGGTCATGATCCCGGAGTCCTGGGATCGAGCCCCATGTCGGGCTCCCTGCTCAGTGGGGAACCTGCTTCTCCCTCTTCATCTGCCTCTCCCCCAGCTCCCTTTTTCTCTCTCTCTCACTCACTCTCTCTCTCAAATAAATAAATAAAATATTTTTTAAAAAGGGTGTTAGCATTATGGCAGTACCAGTATTTAAGATCAAATTTAGAGCTTTTGAAATACTGGAACCTAAGAGAAACTGGAACAACTTCTCCTGTAAAAATATATTTTTAGAGTGATGAGAACATTATTAGTGTTCTTTCAAAAGCAGAAGGTAATATCAGAAATCATATATTTTAATACAACACAATTTATTCCTACTTGGGTTAATTTTGTCTTGGTGCTTTGATTCATATAATCTAAATAAAAAATAAATATTTGAAACAAGGACAAGTTTCAAACTATTTGGTAGTATATTATTGGAATGCATGCTAACACATATCTAGCAACTCATACCCATCAGTATTCTTTTGCATCTATCTGAAAATTTCTGGAAAATTTCTTAGAGGCTGACCTTTTTAAAAAATATTTTTTTAAAGGAATTTACTTAACCAGCAAATATGTGACCAACCCTGCTGTAGGTTGGAGGTAATGTGGTTATTTATGTGAAACCATAATCCATTAATTCTTTTATGTTCTCAGATTAACTTGTATGGACTATCGGCCAGTTTCATATTCTTATTTCCTAATACTTCTGGAAGTATTCAAAATACAGTTCCAGGTTTTCTTGTCACTGAGCAAGTTAAAAGAGTTGACTCCGTCTTTCTTTCTCCTCCTTCTCCTCTTCCCTCTTTTTCCTCTCTACACACATACACATGCACACACACGCTTGATATATATAATAAATATATATTTGTGTATATAATATATTGGATGTACACTTGGGTATATAATAAATATATTATATTTGGGTAGATACTATATCAACACTGGAAACTTCTCAAGTAACTTTGATAGTAAAAACTTTTCATCTTACTTGATATCACTGATATGTAAAAATTATTGTTCCTAAGTAAGCATGTGAATCCTTGAGGTGAATTTTCCTTTCTGACAAGCATATTACACTGTGCTCTTCTTTCCTTGGATCTTCAATATGGTGAAGAGTTCTTATTCACCTCTACTGTAGTTGTGCATATAAGTTGACCCTCTCAAAATCCATTCCAAACTCCTTTTCTACTGACTTCTTCTCCTATAAAATGGAAGGAAAAAAACAAGGCTCACAATCCCACCTCCTATAAGCCAGAGTGATGATGTAACGTGATTGTGGGCAAGGAGATGGTGAGGGAAACTCTGAGGGAGGCCTTCCCTCCTTTTCTTGTCAGAGAAAAAGGCAAAGCCATGTGAGGAAGGAGACTTTACCCTTCCGCTTGCACCCTTCTTTTTCTTTGTCTGCAATGCTGAGAGACTTAGCAGCTGTCTTGTGACCATGAGGATGAAAGTTGTATGCTAAAAAAGGACAGAAGACAACAAGAGCGACATCCTGATTCTGAGGGCAGCGGGATTCTTATTATCTGAGAGACACTCACCCCTCCTTTTAGGCATTGTTTGTTGGGTTGTCTGTTATTTGTAGCCAAGCCCAGCGCTAACTTAACCACGAGCCTTGCTAGCACCCCTCCTCTGTACTGCATTCATGCTCTTCTGCCACGGCAGCGTGTGACTGTGATCTCCTCACCTCCCACGCTGGGAGGGACTGCCAGCCAGAATGACTGATGCTTTTCTAGTCCTACTTCCCACTTGAGACACACAGTGTCCAAAAAACAGTGGAGTGGCAGGGATCATGGTGAAGGCAAATTTCAACTTATTTTACTGTCCCCTGATGTCTTTCGTTTGTTTCTTT
This sequence comes from Mirounga leonina, assembly GCF_011800145.1. Taxonomy (NCBI): domain Eukaryota; kingdom Metazoa; phylum Chordata; class Mammalia; order Carnivora; family Phocidae; genus Mirounga; species Mirounga leonina. The sequence goes on along the minus strand of NW_023270316.1, from coordinate 27,422,664 downwards.
TGAAGTCTCTTCACCGGAGAGAAATGTCCACTCTCCACTGCCTCTGCCTCAATTAGCCAATGGGCATATTTTCACCTGTTTCACCTAGAAGTATAATCAAGCAACTGGTTCATGTTAACTACAGATCTCTCTCTCTCTCTCTCAAAATACCCATGATGTAATAGTGGAGGGGCAAATTTGCTGTTTAGGGCCATGATCATATTTTAGAGGAGCAGGATTATGTAGGATCTGATGAATTTGCATGATGCAAAGGTAGGCCTATAACTGAGTTTGGACAGGAGGCTAAAGAGAGTGAGAAACATCAGGGGTTACACAGAGGGATGGATAAAGAAAAGAAAAGGCCAGCTTAGGAAAGGAAGACCAGAGAGATGGTTTAGGCTGGAGTCCTACATTGAGTAAAATGGTCTGTGAGGGAAAAAAAAAAACAAAAAACACAGCCATTAGGTTAGCTAAAGGGCTTTAAAATGTGAATGCAGTATTTAGTTTGAATGGATGCTTTGCTTGAATGTAAAACTTTTTATAGGTCTTCCTCTTTTTGTATGTCAGTTAAATCTGTTATTTTCCTAAATGATTTTGGGAGAGAAACTACAGGAAAAGCCTGACTGTCAACTTTGGTTTAACAACATGCCAAATAGATGTTGGAAAAGCAGAGGGACTCCAGGATTCAACTGAAACTGCTTCTTAGAAAGGTCGCTGTTCTAAGGCTTCCTGAAAAATCACCAGAATCTCATGGAGTGGGCTTCGAGGCAATGATACATGCTTTATTTTTAAAAATTTGTTTAAGGATTTTATTTATTTAGTTGTCAGAGAGGGAGAGTGCGCAAGCAGGCGTAGCGGCAGGCAGAGGGAGAAGCAGGCTCCTAACTGAGCAAGGAGCCTGATGCGGGACTTGATCCCAGGACCCTGAGATCATGACCTGAGCTGAAGGCAGAGATTTAACTGACTGAGCCACCCAGGCATCCCTATATGTGCTTTAAAGAGCCTTGTGAATTCTGGTGGCAGGGAGCTAACCATTCAGAAGAACAGTTAAATAATAGTAACAGAAGGGTCTCTCCTAATAGGTATAAAGTTTTCTCAGATATTCTTTCATACTTCAGAAATTTTGGAGAGAAAATTTTTATTTTTCCCTAAAACTTTTGCTTTTTTCCTACATGTAAGCCAATTATCAGAAGTACTATGTTGGTTTTGTTTTCCAGTAGATTCCCAGAATCCAGGCAGAGCTATAGAACAGGTTTTAATAGGTCATATCTAGTCATATAATAGGTCTGGATAAATACTTTTGATTGAATAGAATTAATTTAGAAATAGATTTAAAAGATACAAAATTGGGAGAGTATAAAATTAATAAGAAGTTAGGACTTCTTTTGTTTCAAGTACTGTTAAATGATAATATTTTATTTAAAAATTCTACTGAAGCCCTAGACTGACCATTTCTTTTTTTTTTTTTTTTAAAGATTTTATTTATTTATTTGACAGAGAGAGACACAGAGAGAGAGGGAACACAAGCAGGGGGAGTGGGAGAGGGAGAAGCAGGCTCCCCGCAGAGCAGGGAGCCCAATGCGGGGCTCGATCCCAGGACGCTGGGATCATGACCTGAGCCGAAGGCAGACACTTAATGACTGAGCCACCCAGGTGCCCCAGACTGACCATTTCTATAGATGCATTCACATCCTTTAATGAAGCAACATAAAACTTTCTGCAGAATCTTATTGCTACATTGGATGAAAAATGTCATTTGTCATTTGTCACATTTTTTTTTAAAAGATTGTTTTGCCAAACCTCATTCGTGGTAGAGTTTTTGTTTCACTCTTTGCATTTATTTTGGCGCTAAAATACAATGGTATTTTTAATGAATTTGGACTACATGAATAAAGAAATTTTAAGCAAGGCAAAGTAATTATAAGTAATTTAATGAAAACTTGGAAATAATCTGTTTTAATCACCTTGATTTAGAGCTAGCCCATTCTGAAATGCTATTATAATTGCTTTTATCACATTTTCTCAGGCTTATTACTAGAAAAGCTATGTGTATATATATATATATAATATATTACTAGAAAGGCTTTATATATATATATACTCTATGTATATATATATACTTTATATATATACTTTATGTATATATATACTTTATGTGTATATATATATACTATACACACACTCTCTTTATATATATAAATCTTTAGTGTCTTAATATGGACTATTATGTATGCAAATATTTTCCTGAAAAATACTAATTTTTTTCAGTATGACTCACCACAATCTCCTTCTTCCCCATTTTTCCCAATATACTTATTATCTAAAGACCATCTTTCCTCAAAAGCAATAAAGGCTGTCAGACAAAAACTTCCTCAAGTAACTATATGCTCTCCACTTCTGAAGTAGGAATCAGTTACAGTGTCAAATTGGTTTCAAAATCCAAGAGAGGTGGCGGGTTATATCAATGTGAATATCTTGTCTACTATACTCTACTATAGTTTTTATAAAAATGTCACTGTTGGGGAAACAGGGTAAAGTATACACCACATCTCTTTGCGATTTATTTATTTATTTATGTTTTATTTATTTATCTTACAACTGCATGTGCATCTACAAGTGTCTTGAAAATTTCAGTTGAACTAAAATCCAAGATGAGTGTGTTTCCAGGCAAGACAGGTTGGATTTGGAAATGCAGGTAGTAGGGATGCTTCATATAAAATACAATCAAGATTATTAACTAACATGTTGCAGTATGAGGTGCCTTTCTCCTACCTAAAGATAATCCTTCCCACTTAACTTTTGATTTATGTCTTCTTTCAATGACAGGATCTTCCTCCTTTGAGTAAATCCTATTTTACTATGTGTTCAGTTTTTCCTTTTTGAAAAAAAGGCATTACTTAATTGTTCCCCAAATTTGTAGTTTTATTACATCTTCCAGCTTCTTTCTTTCTTTCTTTCTTTCTTTCTTTATTTATTTATTTGAGAGAGAGAATGAGAGAGAGAGAGCACATGAGAGGGGGGAGGATCAGAGGGAGAAGCAGACCCCCTGCTAAGCAAGGAGCCCGATATGGGACTTGATCCCGGGACTCCAGGATCATGACTTGAGCCGAAGGCAGTCGCTTAACCAACTGAACCACCCAGGCGCCCACATCTTCCAGCTTCTAATTTCTGATTTTGAGGGTCTATGCAACTTTGAGTGGAAGAACTCAGTTCTGGAGAATGTTGTCAAGGTTTGATTATTCAGCTCATGTTGTCCTCCTGGGCCTGGAGATTAGTTCAGTGGCAGATTCGTGACAATCACAGATCTAATTGAATTCCAGAGAATGTTGTAGGAATTCAAGGTCTCTGTGATATGCAGATGTGAAACCTACATATCTTTCATTACTATAACCAGCCAGCCAGGGATGGACTTTCTGCACAGAGATGAGCAGACTCAAGAGAGAGGCAGAAGAATGGAGAGCTGATCAAAAATTACCTAAAGACCCTATTGTCTTTGGGCTTTTTCAAATGCATGACATAACCATACAAAAACCAACCAACCAACAAGACAAGAAAAAACCCAAACCCTTTATTGTTGCAACATAATGAATCTTACTGAACTTGACTAATCTTGACCTCTGCAATAGAAAATTGGGTGTTATGAGTAAAAATGTGGAACTGGCTGAACCAAGGAAGGACTAAAGAGAGAACTGCTCTGTCTTGTGCTGGACAGTTGGCTTTCTACCTGTAGTTACAAAGGAGTTTTCCAAATCATGACCTTCTGGGCTTTGGGCTGAAGATCTGTAAGAAAGGTCAGAATGCTGAAGTGTGTTGAAGTCTTTTAATGTTCAGTAATGTCCTATGACAACGAGATCTGCTTCTGAAATTAGGCTGCTGAAGATTGAGAGGAGAGAAAATAGGTTTTGTTAAGGAGGGTCTTCTGCCTGTAGACTGTTATCAACAATGACTTCGAATCTAGTTATCTGGTTTCTCATAGGGTTGGAATGCCTAATTTCTGTCCCCAAGCTGAGGTTAATATAAACAAAAAGAGGGAGAGGACTTAGCAAGAGATAAATTTGAGGTACAGAAGGGGACTGATTTTCCAATCTTCTTCCTAGTTCCTCTGTTGAGGCTTCACTGTCTGTCAAAAGGTAAAAGTCACTCCTGTTTTGGTGAAATACCTGGGATGCAGCTATGGGAGGCAAGGAACACATTATATTTGCCTTGTCAGTCATATGATTTGGGGTGGAAACTATTATACTGAGGACTAGTAGTATGGTAGAAACCAATGCTGGCATAGTAGGAAACAGAAATTTCTAGGCCCAGGTCTGGGTTTAGCAGTTCTTCCTAGAAAACATCTATGGCTTTAACTAGTAGTCCCTGGTATGTGCTAGAAACAAACAGATAAGAATATTTCTTAATTTTCTGTGACAGCCATATTTCCGCATAAAACCTAACCAAACCTGGCTAAAAATAGCCCATTATTTTCTCAACTCTAGACCCCAAATTCACACTATCAGAAAACAGGTCAGACATAGCAGCCATACCATTGTCTGTCTGATGTTGCAGTGGGATGGGGGATGGACAAGGAAATTCCCCCAGAAAGTTGTCCTAGTAACCGTTCCATTTAGGAATGGCTAGAGAGCACAGTTGATTTCAATTCTTCTTTTTCTCAAGTGGGAGGTTTTATTGTATTTATCATGTTTTCCCGTCACTAATAAATGCTAGATATTGTGTGGTGGATAACTTCTCAATTTTAGCCACTAGTGGAGTTCTTGGAGAAGACTGTATCTGGGCTTGTCCTAGATACAGTATCTGGAAAGGATTTTGAGTTCACCCCATTTGAGGGAGTATACTTCACATAGGCACACGCAGTTTTGGAAGTGTGTATCTGGGATGAAAGGTATGTCTGGATGTTGGATATTGTAAGCAAAAGTGTACACTAGAGTGGAATCACCTTTTGGTTTTCTCCCTGCGTCTAATGCCGGCTTCCCCCTCGTCTCACTAACAATCTCTAATTGGGCAAATCATGAGGCTCCAGGGAAGTTCCTACTACTGACTCCAGTGACTTGTTCTTACCAGAGAAGCAGAAACTTTTATCAAACCATTTCTGAAGCTAACTCTACTTCTGGATCATTTTGCTTAAAGGGACAGTGAATTCCCTTTGTTGTTTAAGCAATTCAAGATGGATATCATATTTGTCATGTAACAGAAAACATATTCAAAGTTCAAATCCCTTTCTGGAAAGAAAAGAAAAGAAACAAATCTCCCTTCATGTCTGTCTTTTTCTAGCTATCATTTCATTATTTTTCTTTTTATCACTACAGTAGTTGAAAATGTAGTGTTTGCTTGGTCTCTGCAATTCCTCTTCTCTCTTTTACTTGACAACCGATTTCTGCTTTCCATCCTCATCATTGTACAGAAACAGCTATTCACAAGGACATATGTGGTTTGCAATAGTCAAATCAGTGGTCCTACTTCAGTTCTTAACTTACTTGGTCTCTCTCCATTGGTGTCAGTTGATACAAACTTCCTTTCTTCTCTTTCTTTTCTTTATTGGCCTTCTTAAAGTCTCTCTCTCATTACTTAAGTTATTTATGTAACTTTCAAAGATCTTCTGCTCAATCCTTTTGCTTCCTCTTCTTCTGCCTATATTTTCCAGAGTTTCATTGATGCTATTTCCCATTCTCTTGACTTTTAAGCAAGTCAAATTTTACTGTATATCCTTATATAAATTATAAACATTTTCCTAGGTTTGTGACAATCCCCAGGATTGTCTTCTCTCCTCCAATCTTCTTGTTTCTAACCTAAACTCTTGCCTCTGTGACTTGAAATTTGATATTAATCTCTGAATACTCTGAACTCAATATTCTTGCATGTGTTTGCTTTATCTGAATCTCAGCACAGTCATATGAATTTCTGCTTGGGTTGTTACATGTTAGGAATTCTCTGTCCTATCTGGGACCTTGTATTGGTCAAGGTTCTCCAGAGAAACAGAACCAAGAGGATATATACAGATATGTAGAAAGAGACTTGTTATGAAGGATTGGCTCGCATGAGCCAGTGAGCCAATTATGGAGGCTAAGAAGTCCTACAATCTGCCATCTGCAAACTGGAGACCCTGGAAAGCCAGTGGTATAGTCCCAGTCCAAACCTAAAGGCTTGAGAACCATTGGGGGGGGGGGGGCAATGGTGAGAGTCACAGTCTGAGTCCAAAGGCCTGACAACCAGGAGTGAAAATATATATCCCAGATCAAGCAGAAAGCAAATTTGTCCTACCTCTGCTTTTTTGTTCTATTCAGGCCCTTAACAGATTGGATGATGTCCATCTGCACTGGAGAGGGTGATCTTTACTCAGTCCACTGATTCAACTGCTAATCTTCTGGAAACACCCTGATAGATACACCCAGAAATAATGTTTTATTTGCTATCTGAGTATCTCTTAGTCCAGTCAATTGGACACATAAAACTAATCATCACAGGTCTGTAGAACACAACCCCTACTTCATCCTCCCTCCACACCAAGACAAGGGAAAGAGGGAGGAACTGAACATAGATTAATATTTTTCTTACCACCTCCTGTACATCAGTGAAAGCTGGTTGTGTTGCAGCATCAGTTAAATACTAGAAGGCTACTGGAAACCAAAGGAAAGACAGAAAGGACGCTACATAACTGTAGGTAATTTTTTATGTCATCATTGTCTGCATCTTTAACCAATGATATTGGTTTGATATGAGGTAACAAAGATAAAAAATAAAGTTAAAAACTGAGGGAGGAGGTGGTAGAATCCCTTGTTGGTCAAAAAGAACCTAATTAGATGGATGGAATAGGGCTCTGCTACTTTAGAACGGGTATTACTTTGGGTGGGCCTGAGGGAAAATGGAGAACCCCTGTATCTATAAGAGATCTATGTGGGAGTGTTAGTGACAGATAGCTGGTCCCTTCGTTGTGTTTATTTTCAAGATTTGCCCTCTGAAAGTATTGTCTAAAATGTAGAGAGTTTTGTTACTGCTCAGACTTTGCAGGTAGAGGTTGCCAGCCAAGAATGTAGGGCTTGGATCTTAGGGTAGAAGCTTGAGGCAGGTAATAATTATTTGAAATCATTGCTCATTGAGAAGGAGCTGCCAAAGACAAGAAAATTGTTTTCAAGGGGCTCTATGTGTCCAAGGAAACTAGAAAGAGTAATTTAAGTCATACCATCTCATCAGGAAAGGAACCGTGGTCCAGAATGATGTGATTTATTTTCTAGTCTTTTCTTCCTAAGCTCATCTCTTAAATTATGGCATTCTCCAGATGTCTATCCTCGACCCACTGTTCTTCTGCTGTGAACTCTTCCAGAGTGATCTCATTTCCTCTCATGATTTCAGTTCCTGGTGACTTCAGTCCTCTATCTTTATCCTTGACATTTTCCCACAGATTCATACTTCTAGCCATCTGTCTACTCTATGTCTCCCATAATGTCATCTTAAAGTCTCAAACTCAACTTTTATGAAACGGTAATTACTCCCACTACCACAAATCTGCTCTTCTCCCATCTGCCTAACTCCTTTATTATTATTATTTCTCCATTCTTTGTTGTGTTTGGAAGTACTGACAACACCTCTTTACCCAGGCTAAAAACCATCCTCAGTGACACTTTCTTGTCCTTATCCCAATATCCAATAAATTCCTATGAATTTTAACTCCCATTTGTTTACCCTCCCCCCCACTTTCCATCATCCTTTACCCTTGTTTTAATTCAGGCCACTATCCTCTTTTATCCTAAATTATCATAGTAACTTCTTAACTGACCTGTGATGGTCAGAATTTTCATTGTAAGCAGTAGAAAATGATGGTGGCTAGTCAAGCAGAGGAGAATATTTCATATAGGTTTGGGAATATTTATAGAATCAACAGAATAGTTGGAGAACCAGATTCAGAAAATGTGTGGAAACCAATGGAGTCTAGTCAGTTGGGGCCACAGCCAATGTGATGTGTTATAACAATCTGCTTAGGATGTTACTGCTAGCATTGGCCTTGCTGAAAAACCACCATTCTCACCTCCAGCCCCTGAACAATGCTATTTTTGAATGCCATAGCTAACTGTCCCTTCACATTATTCACTCCATATTCAAAGTCCTGAGTGCAAGTGTCAAATTGGACAACCATAAACATGCCAGTGCTTTAGGTACTGGAAGATGGGGAGAGAAAAAAATCTGTCCTCATTCAGTTGCTATGTCAGGAAGTGAGTCCTGCTGTCCTCAAGCTTCACGCAATAGGGCAATTCTTTTAAGCTGGAAATACTGAAAAATTGGGTGGCAAGAATAATAACAACAAAAAGAAACATCCAATAAGCGGACCTCTCTAATCAATCTTCCTCATGGAAACCAGGGGAAGAGAGGAGACAGGTACTCATAAGAAAGTTGCTGCAGAGACCCAGGCAAGAAATGATGGGCTCCTGAAATAAAGTTGTGACAAAAAAGTGTGGAGAAATGGACAGATCTGAGGGATATATAGGATTTGTGATTTACGGACATGTGGGATGAGAGAGATAGAGAAATTAAGGTTGGCATTGAGATTTCTTTCTCAAGCAATTAGGAAGAAAGAAGTGATTCCTGTAATTTTGGGTGTATTTAATTTCAGAGCTTGTGGGAGAATCAGTGAAGATGTCATTTAAGCAGATGGTTCTGTGAGTCTGGGGTTTAGAGGACAGAGCCACATTGGAGATATGTTTTTTGAGCCATTTGTGAGTCTGGGGTTTAGAGGACAGAGCCACATTAGGGATATGTTTTTTGAGCCATTTACATAAAATTGATAATTAAGGGGATGGGAGCTACATGATCGCCCATGTGTGGTATGCAGAATAAGAATGCCCAACTTCATGGAAGCTGACACAAATAGGTTCTCCGGCCCAGCATGCCTCTTTGTGGCAGCCATCCAGAGACATTTGGGCCACATCACCTTAATTCTTCCAGATTTAGCACTTGGCTCATTGCTTCTCTTTTGTTAACATTAATCCTGCCAAACTCTTGGTGATTTCAATATGCCTCTACTGAGTGTATTTCCATCACTCTGGTCTCTCAAATCCTTGACCTCATTTTCAAAGATTTTTGTCTTTCATCCTGCATCAGCTACTCACTTTTTATTGTCAGACCCTGGGTTGGTGTTTTTCAATCATGACCTTTTAGCAGATTATGAAATCAATGAAATTGTCCTAGGGAGCATTTTATTTTTAAGATTTTATTTATTTATTTGGGAGAGAGAGGGAGCACAAGCAGTTAGAGGGGCAGAGAGAGAGGGAGAAGCCGACTCCCCACTGAGCAGGGAGCCCAATGTGGGGCTTGATCCCAGGACTCCAGGATCATGACCTGAGCCGAGGCAGATGCTTAACGCACTGCGCCACCCAGGCACCCATAAGGAGTATTTAAATTAAAGTTTCTTTTAAAATTTCTTCTAAATTGAAAATGTCAGCACACTTAGTATATGCTTAGTGTCTGAAGCTGGTTATACATTGATCTAATCTAATTGTATACAAGATTTACAATTGTTTACAAACTGTAAAAAGAGAAAAGGCAGACAAAAGCAAGATGGTAAGTTTGGGTGGGGTTATTTTGAATTATTTAGTGAATTAAAAATTATGTGTTTAGACAAGGACAAGGGTAAGAATGATGTCTTTGAGTAGGCAAGGGAAAATGGAATCCAATACTCAAAATACTATTTTTACTGTTCCCTCTTTTTTATTGCATAATTAATTTTCTTTGTTTACAAGATTATTCTGACCTGCAGACAAAGATGCAATAAAATTTGCGTAAAAAAAGAAAAATGCCCCCACGTGACCATATATCCTACTCCAACTCCTTCGATTGTTTCGTTTTACAGAAAATTTTCTGTACTCATTATTTCCTTTCTCTCTTTCCTTGAAGCTTATTATGACGACTGCAGTCAGATTCTTACTCTTACTGCTTCACCAAAACTGCTCTTTTAAAGTTACAAAAATCTCTGTTTTCTAAACCCAATGCACATTTGACGTAACTTAATTCATAAACAAAGTTTGACGGGGTTGATCACTGTCTCCTTTTTGGAACCCCTTTTTGGCTTCTCCCTCATTCTTTAATAGTCTCTCTCCAGTCTTCTCACACTGCACTAGTGTCTCACCTGTAGCATTTTCAAGTGTTCACCACTTCCTCCAGCGGGGCACAGTCGCTTCCTGTGGCTTCAGCGAGGCCACCGAACTCTTCCGGCTTATTCTTCCCCTCTTTGGAGACTACTCCGTTTTCTTTACAAGCTTCTCTTATTATTATTCCCCAAATCCTCAAGTATGAATATTCCTTCAGGGATCCCTTCTTAGATCTCCATTCTTTATTTATTCAATAAATAAATGGATAGATGAAATAAATAGAGTAGGGGCTTATAATGAATAGACATTCTCATGGGTGTTAGGATGTAGCAGGGAACCAAATAAGCAGAATTTGTTTACATGAAGTAAGGCCTGGTGGGAGACAGCAGAAAATAAACACATAAGCAAAAACATGGAGATAAGTGGGATGAAAGAAAATAGAGCATAATGAGGCTTACAAAGTTACTCAAAGGAGAGGCCATTTTATGTACGGGCCAGGAGTGCTGGCTTTGGCAGCACATATACGAAAAATGTAGGGGTCGGGAAAGGTCCTGAAAGAAGTAAGGGTTATACAGGTGCAGGTTATAATTTAGAGATGGGCACTTCAGGAAGGTGAAACAGCAACACACAAAGAATGTCAGGTAGGAGGATGCCCGGTATGTACAAGAAAAAGCTAGAAGGCCAGTGTGTCTGGAGTGGGAAGAAGGAGAGAGGGGAATGAGAGGGTATGGAGTGAGTGAGGAAAGTAAAGACCATAACAAGGAAAGCTTTGCCAACCATGAGAAAAACTTCAGATTTTATTCTGAGTGAGATGAGAAACCACAAGAGAGTTTTGATTAGCAAGAACCTACATCTTGAGGTTTAACTTTGCTAAGGGAAGACTGAATGATTTTAGTGAAGGTTGCTGGGGGTGCAAATTGAATCATAAAGACCAACTAAGAAGTTATTTAAATGAGTCCTCTGAGAAGTGATGACAGTTTGCACTAGGGTGGTGGTGGGAGAGATGGTAAAATTTTGGATCTAGTTCGATGACAGAATTGACAGGATTTCTTGAAGGTTTGGATGTGAAGCTTGAGAATAAGAAAGAAGTCAAGGATAACTAAATTTTTGGTCTGAGCAACCGGCAGAGTGGAGCTGCCATTAAAATGAGGTGGAGAAACAGATTGGGGGAAGGTGTTGGGGTAATCAAGCTTTGGTTTTGTTCATTTTAAGCTTGTCCTACCTGTTAGAACTGAAGTGTATATGTCAAATAAGCAGGTGGGCATAAGATTCTAGAATGGAAGGGTGAAATCCATGCTTGAAATATATATTTGGTGTTGTCAGATCATAGTTGAAGTCATGGAACTAGAGAATCGGAAATCACCTATAATGAGAGGGTTAGATATAGAATTAAAAAGTCAGAGCCCCTATTCTTGTAAACATTTCTTCCAGCAGGGTGGCCCCACTTAGCCAAGAGTCTTTGCTGTCAATTCATTCCTGTAGCTGTCTTGAGCCCCAGCAATGCCAAGGCCATTAACCGTGACATCAGAGTGGAGTCTTCAAATGGCTCTGACACTGAGTAGACATTGGAGCTAAAACTAATGGAATATCAGGAGCTTTTTGTAGTTCAGAAGAAAATGAAATAAATTTGGCTGCAAAGAATAAGAGGTTGCCTTTTAAAATAGAGAGCTGAACTTTGTCATGGATCTTTGCCAAATCCATTCAGAGGTTGCTCTGCTAAGAAGGGAGAGGAGGATGGGTATTATCAACAATGCAAGGTCATGTTGGAGGAGTCACTGGGACATCGACCCCTTTTGTGGTGATGCTTGCAGGATTATCAGTCTCGGCTAGACTCCTGGTGGAGGGGCATGTCCAGTTGCCTGGTGGATTTTTCATTATACCAAAAGAGAATCACTTGAGGAATGTGTGGGAATTGGAGCCTGGAATTATGTACTTTTGGTCATCTCCATTTTGGCTGTGGTAACATTCAATCTTTTCCCCTCATTGCTGCTCCTGTGTTGCCTTTGGCTAGCACCCCTTCTGAAGTCATGTGCCTTCGGGGTTCTGGCAGGCGGCGCGAGGGGCCAGTTTCCATGTCAGCAGTGTGAGTGCAAGCATGCCGCTGAAAGAGTCACCTTTATTGCCTTGGAGTTTGAAGCCAAGTCTCTACCCATCATCTTCTGAAATGTCGGTGATGGCACATGTGTATTTGGGGGAAAGGATCTGTTCTTATAAATTTAAAGAAGTGACAAAACACAGCAGACAATAAAAACTGAGACTCTTGAATGAAGACATAGATCACATAAAGAAACGGATCATCTGAAATCTGTAATGGGCCACTAAATCAACCATCCACATTTGGAGAATGTTCTTCAGGTTGTTAAACAGTCCAGTGAGTGTGTTGTGAAGTATTACTGTATTCCCTAAGGGTTTTAGTTTGAAGACCAGATACAAATGGAGCAAAGGAATTAATTGAAAGGATAGTAAGAGTCTCAGAATCACTGGGAAGGCAGAACAAAGAGGTTTGAGTTCGATGCAGCAAGAGCCTCAGCCTAAGACACGTTAGGAGAAAACACAATTGTATCTACTGCCAAGGACTATAACTTGATGTGCACCCCACCTACGTTGCTCCTGGGGGTCCCCTGTTTCTGCCATCCCGAGAAACAGATCCTGATGCTGCCACTGCTGCCGGCATCAGAGCATACTTTCAGCTGTTCCTTCTTTTCATTGTTAATTCCTGATTTATAATACATGGTGGGCACATCTGATTGGCTCAGCATAGGAAATGTGCCCATCACTAGCTGCAAAAACATCTGGGTTGGTTGTGTATCTGGCATCATCTGTTTCTACGGCAGGATATGCCTCCAATCAAGATTCATAAGATAGGGGCGCCTGGGTGGCTCAGCCGTTGAGCGTCTGCCTTCGGCTCAGGTCATGATCCCAGGGTCCAGGGATCGAGCCCCGCACTGGGCTACCTGCTCGGCGGGAGGCCTGCTTCTCCCTCTCCCACTCCCCCTGCTTCTGTTCCTGCTCTCGCTAACTCTCTCTCCATCAAATAAATAAATAAAATCTTTAAAAAAGAAAAAAAAAAGATTCATAAGATATAAAATTTCCTGAATGTACAGAACAAGGTCAGATGCTGGGCAGCCAAAAAAGTGACATACGTCTATATTAGTATATACCCTTTGGCTGCTTAAAATCAACACGTACTTCCTTCTAAACTTACACTTCTAAAAGAGAAAATTGCTTGCGTGTAACAGAATAAATTATTCCGTATATAACCAAGGATGTACCTACTGCCTTCCAAAATGGAAACAACCCACATCTTATCTGTTACTACATCCAGCTCAGGCCACACTCCCTGGGCAGTATTCATTCCTCCCTTTGCTTTTCCATGACCCCAACCAGAGATTGTACCACTTCACATAAAATAGTGGGGGAAAGGGAACAAAAAAGGGTGGGAAACCTAGTAGAAGTATATAAGTATATACGTGATACAGAGAGGAAGTCTTTTTTTAATGTTTTTTTTTTTTAAGTTTATTTATTCATTTAATTTTAAGTAATTTCTACACGGGGCTTGAACTCATGACCCTGAGATCAAGAGTCATGTGCTCTTCTGACTGAACCAGCCAGGCGCCCCGGAAGTCTCCTTTATAATTCACAGAGGGGGATTCACAGACCCCAACTCTCCTCTCTCTTTTCTTTCTCATCCAGCTCTGTATGGCATGAAGACAGTCACTATCTCATTGATAAAAGCTTCACAATTTATCACAACGTTTTCTCCATTTCCTATCTCCACAACCATCATCTCAGATCAAGATGTTGGCATACAATAGCTTCTAAACGTTTTTCTCTTTTCCCTCCTTATCTCCCTACCACATTGTTTCCATGAAAGCTAGTTATCTTCAAAACTGCACATCTGATTGTGTCACTCCCCTGCTTCCAGTAACTTGTAATTATTCTTTGGAAAGAGTCCACAGCCCTCAGCATGACCTGGCAGGTTTTCTGCATGCGACCTCTGTTCTCCAGCCTCATGCTGTGTGTCTCTATTTCTCCCTTTTCATGTTCTCGTTAACACTCCTCTCTCAGGTTCTCAGAAACCCCATCCCTTCCAGCCACTGGGACTGACAATGATATTCTCTTTGTTCTTGCCAACACCTTCTCATCCTTCAGCTCCTGGGATTTCAGCTTGATCCCAAATCTTCATGTCTCTATCACATATTCCACCCCGCCCAAGCCCAGACAGTCATACCACTGACTGTCATAAATATTATTCCTATTATGATCTGCTAAATACCTTGACCTGGGAAACCTAAGGTCCATGAGGAAATGGGCAGCATCAGCCTGTGCATTGCTATGTCCTCAGTGCCCGGGATACTTACAACCTGGCACGTAGCAGGTGCCCAACAGGTAACTGCTGACTAAGTGGGTAGGTGAAAAGGTCCTGCGCTGGTAATTACTAGGCGAAGTATTATATATGGCTGCTTCCCGGTTTCTATTTTCTCATGATAAAACTCAAGTATTTAATCCTCTGATTTCCCAGGTACTTAGATTTGGCTGGGAAGGCATCAAAAGAAGAATTCTGTTCGCATATCAAGCTCATTTTTTGCCATGGAGAGGTGCGACAACTTTATAACAGACCACGTCTCATTTGTTTCCCACCCTCAAATTTGGCAAGAATATTTCTCTGCTAGTTCAAGTGACCAAGAATTTATGCAATTTCCCCCGAAAAAAATTATCCTTTTAAGAACATGAAGTGCTATTTTGATTCTCTTCACCTAAACTTAATCGTTTTACCAGGCTCCATTTCTTCTTGCACCTAACTTTCTTTTTTCTTACAGAACCAATCCTGTTTCCTTTGTACCTCTCATATTAAAAAATTTGCCTTTCAAATGCACGATGTCCTAGGATGTGTATATTGAACGACCAGAAATAACTCAGTGACATATTCTTCTTGCTTCTTTCATACATATTTCCAACTTATGACTCATTGGTTTAAAGAGGACAACTGTGAGCTCAGAGCAAAACAGAGGCCTTGATGTACTTGTGCCTGAGAGGAAGATGAGTCACTGTGAGGCTACAGAGTGTCCCGGTCAGGGCTGCCTGTCTCGTGGGCTTGAATGACCCCCACTGTTCCCTGTCCTGGCCCCACTCACAAACTCACATGCAACCTCACACAAACACACATCCCCAACACCACACACGTCTTACTTTAGAAGCCCCGTGGGACTATTTTGGGCTGGAAGGCATGCATATGATGAAGAAAGTGACTGTCTTGGAGGCTATAACTTGATATATGAACACGTCAGAGGGACCCAAAGTGTTAGCAGTGGCATTTTCATTCTCGGTTTTCAAAGAATTTTATTTTCCTCTCTCCTTCCACCATCTGTTTTTCTTACTGCAGCAAATGTCATTTCCTATGGAGTTTAATAGGATTTGAAATGGGATTGTTTTACAGTGAATTTTTATGTAGTTTCATGATTTTCCTGAGAGTGGTTTTACTACCTCCCTTCCTCCCCTCCCCTCCCCCTCCCTCTCCTCACCCTCCCTCTTCCTTTCTTCTTACTTTCCCCCTCTTTAACCCTCCCTCCCTCCTTCTTTATTTCTCTTTCCTTCATTTTACTCAGAAAAATTAAGCTAGTTTTGACATTATATCAATCATATCAACTTGAAAATAACTGCTCTAAGTTTGCTTCTAAGTTCTGGACTGAACTCTGTGATAAAGATGACGTTCTTAACTATGTCAATTTTTATTTTGTTTCTGTGACAAACACAAATTCTCAAAATGGCATTAAACCGTTAAGTAGTAAATTTCCATTGAAGTGACGAGCTAGGGATTTTAACTTTGGTTGGTGTGTGTAGAAGGCGTCAGTGCTGAGTGCAGAGTAGAGAGAGCAGTGACCAGGAGATTGAGGGAAGCCATGGAGAGAGGCTGCCCTGAGAGACCACTTCTATGTGACAAGCAGTGTTGAAACTTGACATAAATGGATTCATTTAATTGTCAGCATAACTACATGCTGGAGGTATTACTGCTCTCTCCAATTTACATATGAGAAAAACAGAGGCATGGGGATATTAAGGACACACAGCTATTAACGTGCAGAGGGAAAGGGTCCACATGCAAAAGGATCCCACTATATGCGGTTTTCTCTCAATGGAGGCCAAAGTGTAAATTTGCAGCAGAACCGAGGAGAGAGTCTTTTGTGAAACATTAGGACAGTCATTTGCTGCTTTCCTTTAGGGGAAAAAAACCCCAAAGCGTTTTAGAAAGCTCCTCTTACCGTAGCAAGGGAGGTTATCCTGAAGGCAGGACTGTGGCCAACCTGAAAAGGTGGTTGTGTGGCACAGGGGAGGGTGGAGGAGAGAGGCCAGGAGAGAAGCGGCTTGTTGGGCAAGCGAGATGCAGGCATGGGGCTGTACCGACAGGGGACACTGCTGTTGAGGAGAAACACCATGAAGGCTGTGCTGGAAAAATTCCACTGCCTCAACTCTTTGCTTTCCTTGACTGATCCGATGAAGAGCCTCTCTCTCTCAGGGAGAATGAAGATTAAGAAGTGCAGACATGACTCCATCTATTGAGACTGGCTCAGGTTTGTGGAGTTGCTAGGAAGAGACGTGCCACAGGAAAGAACTTCCAACTCATGAACCTGTGCTTCTCAGGGAAAGCTGAGCTAGAGATAAACTGATTCATATCTTGGAGACATGTGTTCGGGTCAACTGCTACGCTTTAAAAAAAAAAACCCAACAAACTTTTCTCCTTAGAGTAGGCTTTCTTTTCCAACAAGGGCTTCCATACTTAGATGTAGCTAAATGGTGGAGTCAATTTCTTGGGCTTAAGACCCCATTGCTCTCCACTGCTTCTCTTGTATTTATTCAGGGAGTCTGATTTTGCTCCCAGACCCTGTTAGACCACCTTGTTTAAAAAGGAAATAGTCTTAAATTTTGCAGCCACTTCAAGCATAGCAATTTGGGGAATCCTTGTTTACTCTGAGTTTATGGCTTCCATCAGGAAGACTCAGAAAAATGCACAAGTCTATTTTCTAGATTGTCTTAAAGGATAAATTTGTTGGGTTCTATGCAACTTTGGGTAGGACTCTACCCTTGCACGTTTTTTTGGCAGACAAGTATATTGACATGTCAACTGCTATGGGTCGCATACAGGCAAAACCGTGCACCTAGAGTACCTGGAAGAGGAAAAGGACGATAACTTTTCTTCTCTTGGCTTTGAGATCCAATACGAAAGAAAGAATCAGAAAAAATATTATTTCTTTGTTATGTATTTTAAAGATATTCTAGTTTTATTTGTCTCAACTAGAAGATAATAGACCCATAAAACTGGGTACTTACTACCCTATAGAAAATAACTAGAGAGGATGGCCATATAAACTTCCGAATGGAATGCGGCAGATGAAAAAATAGCAGTTTAATAAACGAACAGCCCCCACCCCAAATAATGAACTGAACGTGTCCTATATGGATGTGATATATTAATAATATCTCTTTGATTTAAACTAGATTAACCAAAATAAGGGAGTTCATTGTATTTTAAGTTTGCAAAGGATGCTGGGGGTAGTTCACATGTGATCAAAAGATGAGTTTCAGGGATTAGGACCTTACTGGTTGGGACTAAAGCTCAGGGCTGGCAAATCTCTCTTCTCTCTGCTCACCTCCCAACCTATACTGTTATTCTCCTTCCCGTTCTTTCTTCCTCTTCTCTGCCTCACATGAGCACACACATTTGCGCTCAGACACTCATTTCTAAGTGGCAGGAACTATTGGGCTACTGTAAAGCCCAGATTCACATTCTCTCAGATTAGCAAACCTGGTAAAAATAGAATTTCTCAAGTTCATATGTCAATTCCAGGTAAGGTCTTTGATTAGCTTGCTTGAATGACATGTCCACTCATGGATTAAGTAACATGGAATTCAAGTTAGCTGGGGGTTGAAGAAGGTCTGTTACAAAACTAACAGATGGTGCTTACAACTTTATGGTCTATTAAAAGATGCAATAGTACACATGGAAAAAATTAGTTCCCATTACTTGAAAATGCTTACTCTATCAAATTTGTATAATTTTCTACTGTATAAAAACTGAGCTATAGTTACAGAAGACCTACTGAAATGCCAAAATCATCTTCCATAAGATAAAAGCTTTCTTTGGTGCCCCAGAGTTCAGATGATGATGATGATGATGATGATGATGATGATGATGATTATTTTGAAAAGCACTTGTTAGCATTTAATGAACCTCTCTCCACGTGGATTCAAGCTACTAGGATGCAGGCCTCCCCCCGCCGATACCCTTAATCTTCTCAGCTCTTCTGCTGAAGAATTTGGCCTTCATGATGACAGGCTCTTTTGGGAGCTTTCCCTTTCCCAAAACTGTGTAGTAGCCTGATTGCACCACCTCAATGAGAGGAACAGCTTCAGTCTTGTTTTTGGCAGCATTTCCCCATGTCTGCTCACTGACTAAGGTCCACAGTTTATCAAGGTGGACAGCTGGGTGGAAGCTCTGGGTCCTATTCAAGTGGTCGTGTCTCATCTCAGCTTCTCCAGTGTAAGCTGGGTGATATCTGTCCAGGTTGATCCTGGGGTGATGCATGTCACCAGCATCACCCAGGCCTCCTGGGAGCTTCCGGTGCTTGTCGTGGGGCTGTGGCCATGGCTCCCGTGGCCCACAAATTCCCGGGTCTTCCTCAGTCTGGACGGCATGTTGGCAGCCCAGGTGAAAGAGCAGAGGATTCAAACTTTTATCATGAATACGAACTCAATAAAAACACTGAAACTATATATTTAATAATTTTGTATTTGAAACCACATGCAGATTTGATGACTTTTACTTTCCATCACTTTTGTAGCCAGTGTAATTGAGAGCTGTTCCTGTGCTATGTCAAAGATTGTTCTACTGGATGATTGATCTCTGTCAATACTCCATTTAGGAAACAAAGTAGAAATCATGGACCTCTTAAAACAAAGGAGTGCTTTAAATAAAAGTATATAGCTCTATAACATTGACCCTATAGGATTTTTTGAAGAGCATAATTTTAGTTTTCCCAGTGATGCAGGGATTTAAAGAGGCAAGAGGTGCCATTTGCTAAAGGGTGTTGGACTCCGGGTAGTGGAACAAATGGAGAGAATCCAGCTCATGGATCATTACAGGTGGGAGGGCAGTGACTGAGCAAAAGCAAATAAATGCTTGATGCCCAGGACAGAAGGACAGTATTCAGACAAAGTTTGGTCATGTTATTTGTCGTAGTATTTGGGTTTTATGTAGCTTATAAATATGTTGGACAATTGTTTCAGAAGTTTCAATTGTTAATATTGGGCTTTCTTTCTTTCCTTCTTTCCTTCCTTACTTCCAAGGATAAGGATAATTTTATGGCTTATATGTACACAGTTATCAATCAATCATGCACTACTATGTAACGTTTGAAGAGAACTTAAAGTTTGCCCTGTCCTTAACTTGATTCAATCGGATATGAGATATTTTACTGTATGTAGTTCTCTTTTCTGATCCTTCAAATAAGCCCTTGCCAGAGCCAGTGTTTCCATGACCAAAGAGGGCAGTTGTCTAAATGTTTGTTTTTCAAAATGTAGTCTGTACCACTAGCCACAATGTCGCTGCCGTATCCCAGGCTCCGCTTCAGACCTACTGTATTGGAACTGATAAGAGCCACCAGTGATTCAAAATGTTTCTAGGATTTGGATAAGCAAGTATTAATGGTAAAGGGTGTTTTGGAAGGGAGGCTCAGAGGCAGTTAGGTGTGTAGGATTTAAAGATCGCTGATGATCAGTCTGGATGCGGCTGAGATTTTTTAACTGGAGAATAAGGTAAATGAAATGGTGTTTAAGGAAGAGCTATGTGACTCCAATTTGCAGGTGGACATGGGGAGAGAGAGAGCGAGAGAGAGAGCGAGAGAGCGAGAGAGGGGAAGCACTGAGAACAGTTAGGGCAATACAACCCAACCCTGAAGCAAAGGGATATTGGTCTAATATGGGCTCTTGGACATGGGGATGGCAAGGAAGGGACTCTATAAAACACTCTGACTTGGTAATTTCAGTGACTGGTTGGGATGAGTTAACATTACCCTGGGAAGATGAAAGAAGTAGGTATTCTTTGAGTTAGGAGGTAGCAAGGTAGAATGCAGAGGATAGAAGTGTAGAGATGAGATATAGAGAAAGAATGTAGCAGCGAAGTCTAGCTCTCTGTGTCTCAGGTTTAGACCCCACTCATGGCCTGGCTCTGCCATGGTAACTAAAAATTCATTAAAAAAATGAGGGTGGGGAGGACATCCATATAGCTTCCGAGAAATTAACTTTACTCATACATGATTATATGATTTGCATAAGACAAGTTTCGGCTTTTACTCCTTTGATACGAGGGACAACTTAGTTATCTATTTTCTAAATATTAGCCAGAAACATTTAATGGCCACTGACTATATTATAGTGCAACTTTTCAGTATTTCAAAAATTAATGTTCTGAAATAATTCAGGGCCATTATCTTCAAATAGAAAAATAGTTTTGAGGAAATTGATGTTTGACAATTACTGGTTTCTTTGTTTGTTTGTTTGAAGATTTTATTTTTTAAGTAATCTCTACAACATGGGGCTCAAGCTTATCGCCCTGAGGTGAAGAAGAGTTGCACGCTCACCGACTGAGCCAGCCAGGCGCCCTGACAATTACTGTTTCTTTATTCATCTTTTTGCTCCATGAAAGCCATAAAAAATATGCATCAAATTCATTTTATGATTACAGTGAATCCAAGAGATTAAGAGCAATGGATAGTGATAGCACATGTATCTTTTACATTTTCTTAAGACAAAGTATAAAACAAAGTACATATTGCTCTTGTACCATTGCACTCAAGGAATTCAAAGGAAACTAGAATATTCTTGACAGAATGCTCTGAGAGTCCTATAGTAATGGTGCTTTACTTAGAATGATGTTTCTGACATTCACTGTTGAATTGTGTTGTTGCACTCTGCAACGGACATGGCAAACTCTAATTACAAGAGCAAAACCAAAACCAAACAACTCCCACCACTGCCCCCCCACCCTTCCACAGCATATCCCACCTCATTGTTCCTTCCCAGATTGTTCCCATTCAATCCAAATAAGCTCGAGTTCCTGCCTCGCAGGGATAACTAAAAACTGCAGTCAGATGTAGGAGCTGCTTAATCAGGTCTGGGAACCAGGCCTTAATTAGAATGCTTGGAAAAGAAGAGCAAATGAAAATTATTAAGCTTCATTCTCGATTCCTGTTTCTAATTTTAAAGAGGAAATCATGCATTAATCAAGCCCCATGCTAGAGCTCAGAGGCACGTTTTTGAAATATCCCAAAATAACAAGGGGAAAATTTTTGCTCTGTTTCAGTAACACCACCGTTGACTACTTGCTATGTATAGTACAATCTATTCCAATATGTGGTGTGCTAGGTTGCAACATACTAAGCTTTGGCTACATTAAAATTTTTTTCTGGACTCAAGGTATATAGCATGATAATCAAGGTTAGGTATGTATTCCCTGAAAATAAAACAAAAATTTGCAGAACCCATTTTCAGAGGTGAATGGAAGTGAATCAAATGGTTTAAGAGAGGAACACAACTCTATAAAGAGCCACATGGCAGATAATTTCTGGCGAGCAGAAACTTGCATTTATAGCAACATTTTTTTTTTTGTGATACAGATTCATAATCAGTGATGATACTTTGTGTTGTTCAAATTTATACGTAAAAAGGGGATAGTGATTGTTTTATGTGAGGGGGGAAATTATTCCTGTTTTCTGCAATACAATAAAGTATGAATATCATATTCTTAAAAATTTCTTAGCAATAATTCTGCAACTTTGTATCCTGAGCCACATTATGGAAACAAAGAAACACAGGTGGATCTCTGCCCCATAAGTTTCTTTATGACTCTAAAGTAATAATTTAAGTTTTTGCTCCTGATGTTAGTAACTTCCTTTCAAAGGAGATTCTGCGGTCGTGAGGATGATGACTCAGGATGATTCCTTGTGAAGCAGTATTTACTCACCACACAGGAACTGTCTTTCTGCATCTCTGCTATTCTCTCAGTATCCAGAGGCCGGCATTTAGAGACTTGCTTAGCCTCTGCTGTCTGTTTTTAACTAATTCTGAAAGTCTTCATGATAAAGATGGTCTAATTTAAAAAAATTTTTTTTTAAATTTATTTTTTAAATGTTTTTTAGAATCAGATTTTCTGGAACTTAAAAGTTGTATGAGGACAGAGACTGAGTCCATCAGGTGTATGTGTGTGTGTGTGCACGCAAATGTGTGTTCCTTCAATCAGTATGAGTTTTAAGTACAGTATGCATGCAGAAAATACTTGTCAAGTGACTGAAGCTACAGGTGGGGGGATCATTGGGATTAGGGGAACATGCCTGGGGATTCAGAGATATGATTTGTTAAGAAGATGGTAAAATAGTAAGAGAATTATGGGTGTATAACTCTTCCAGGAAATTTTAATAGGCAGGGTTTCAAAGAGTTTCATTAAGTAGGCAAATTCATATTCTTTCCTTACATTTAAAAAGAAGGAGGGGTCTTCTGTAATTTTTGTTCTTAAGACTAGGCTGCTTTGCTAACAGGTTTGTTTGTTGGTTTGTTTTCCAGGCACTTCATTTCAGGCACTTTCTCATTTCTGACTTTTTTCTGAGTCTCTTGCATTCTGGAATAAAAGATCTCAGCATTTTCCTCCAGCCAATTCTGGCTTTTCATCTTCCCTGCCCACCACAATAATATTGATATTAATATCAATATGAATACCCCACCAAAACCAAACCAAAAACAAACAAACAAACAAAAAATCTACAAGCAAACAAAGCCATCTTCCCCCATAGCCCATTGGGATCCAATGACCAAGACCCTGTTTTACTAAAGATTGTTTCCGGAGCTAGGCCTTGGCACATTTAGTGTCACAGTGTTCTTCCTCCTCCTCCTCTTCCTTCTTCCTCCTCCTCCTCCTTGTCCTCTTCCTCCTCTTCCTTCTTCCTCCTCCTCTTCCTTCTTC
>NW_023270316.1:27352010-27399590 GCF_011800145.1 Mirounga leonina | reverse complement strand
CTTCTTCTTCTTCTTCTTCTTCTTCTTCTTCTTCTTCTTCTTCTTCTCCCTCTGCTTCTGCTCCTTGAGCTTACTTGTAATTATGTATGCTAAAGAAAGGGCAGAACAAGCAGCAACAGGACTTAGGATACTATATCATGGCAAAGATAGCTAGCTTTTGGCCTCCTGATAAAGAATTAGCTGTTTAATGAATAACAAATTATAAACAGACCCTGAGGTTAAAGGATAACAGGCACAGTCTTGGTCTCCACCTTATTAAGTAGACATACTCTGCAGACATTGGGCCAATTACCTCGATGGGAAACACTGGGGCTAATTCGAACATTTCTGTTGTAGTTTCCATCCTGTTTACTTACCTAGACTGCAGGTCTGAACAGGGTCAACTTTCACGTTGATGTTTTCTATTTTAATATTGTTTAAAAAGTAAGAAACCCCTGTCTGGAAAATTTGGTATGTTTTTGTCACAGTGTGGTAAGTACTAGGGGGCTGTGGGTAGCAAGCTTAGCATGTGTAGGCTGATGGAGAGGAGCATGGTCAGACTGAGGAACAGAGGTGTGAAAAAAGTGTTAGTAAGAATAAGGCTATAAAAACATGTGCCTCTTCTTACCAAGCAAAACACTGTTCACATTTCTAAAAATAACTGAAAGGTCCTGGTAAATGGTGATAAGGTTTACATTCTCATTGATTCAAGTTAATCTTTTTCAGAGAAGTAGGTCTGATACTAGGTGTTAGATAAGTATTTTTGGCTTGTGGACTATTTGCATTCAACAAAGTGTTTATTATGCTCCTGTTATGTGCCAGGCATTTTGCTCAAAGCCAGTGATACCCAAATGAATAGAGCATGTTTTTGCCCTTTGGGCAATTGGGAGACTGGGAAAAACAATGGAGTTATAAACAAATACTGTATAACATTCTGGTTTGGGAGGTTTGATTAAAATAATTATAAAGAGTAATGGACATAGACAAAGAACATTAACACTGTCAGTGGTTAGGGGGGTATTGGGAATGGAAAAGAAAAATTAGGAGACTAGGGAGTTTGACTTGAAGCAAGATGTTGCTGGGCATTCACAGGAACAATTCTGAGGTGCCATGCTAGGGGGACAAACAGATGCATTCAGAGGAGTGGTTTGCAAAGCATAGTCCCTGGACAAGCAGCATCTCCGTTACCTGGAACTTCACAGCAGAAGCACCTGGGAGTTAAAAAATATGGCACCTGGGCCCCACCCCCAAGAATATGATTTAATTGTTCTGAGGAAACTGAGACTCTGAGAGATTGACTAATTTCCCTAAAGCCATAGAGCTAATAGACAGGAATTAATGCTTAGATCAGGCTGAAACCAAGACCACGTGTGTCCATTTTGTTGCATACATCTGTCAAGCCGTGTGAGGGCAGAAGTTGAACAGCCTTTCTCATGGGCACCAGGGCTCACGATAAAAGGCCTCCTATTGTTTATTTCTGTTTCCTTAAAAGAAAGAGTACTTGAACAATAATGATACATGTAGATATGATTTTGCATGTCAAGAATAAGGTGTGAATATACCTTAGCGATGTTTGTTTTATATTACTTTAAAAAATGCATTTGTTCATAAGTCCATGAACCATCCAGGCTTACCATAATATACCCCTATTTTCAGCAAGTCCAATATACAGAAATTCTATATAGAATTGAAAAATAGAACCACCCTCAAGCAGGACAGTATTTTCACATTTTGAAAGGATTCAAGGCAAGGTTTCGAGGTTCTCATGTGCAGGGTTTTCCCAGATATATGTGTATATACTGTGGCCCTTGAGATTTTTAGTGGTATGCAAAGGGATATTCAAATGATTAATAGTTAAGCATGATTTAATGGCTGTTTCTAAACAATTATATTATCTGATCTCTTTGCGTGATTCTTTACATGGATTATGGCATTTAATTTTAGGATCGCTATGAGATGTGTAATACTAATCTACTTATTTTACAGATAAGGAAACTGAGGCATAGGCAGATCAAATCCCTTCCGTGGGCTGTGTGGGCTTGGATGTTGTAAATTCAGGATTTAATGCAGACAATCTGAAAACAGAGCCCGCCTTTAAACTGCTTTGGATTCCACATCACTCTGAGTATTTGAGTATCCAGAGCCCCTTTCTGGACCGTGGCTACTACAAGCTTGTTCCTTATTAATTGCCAAATGGCAGCTAGCCACAGGCTGGGCACCTGGGAACTTGGTGATCTAGAAGGTGGCCTGGATTGAGAACTCTGTCTTTTAGGGCTACTCTTCAATGAGCTCTGCCTGACTGACCCCAATTGGATCATTTCTTTCAAAGAACTTTGAAATACATTAATCAGAGAGTAGATTGCTTAGAAACTTGAAGAGACCCAGAGAAGCAGGAGTCCATCTGACTGTTGCCGAGATGGTTTTCTTTGCTTACCTACTTCTGGGTCTTTTTTTACAAAAACTCACATCAGTCAGAGTAAACTTGCCGTATCTCTGTCCCTTGTCATCTCGAAGAGCCTGACTAATAGAATCTCAGGGGAATCCAATGAGACTTATGCATGATGGGTGTGGAAAATTAAAAATTTAGCTCTGAACTTCTATATGAGTCAGAGGTGATTTTATCAGCCCGAAGACATGAATACAAGATTCCGCCCACCATCCTCGAGTTATTTGTTTTGATCCCTGAAGTAGTGAAAGGAAGGGTGTGAGTTCTTGACCCAGTTCTACTACAGGGCTGCAAAAGATCACTTAGGGCACATTTAGTTTTCCTTTCTGCTGAAGTTTTAAGTGACCCTGGCATTCAGAATCTTGTCTCCACAGCATATATGAGAAATTGTGGGATGAACAGGATCGCAGAAGAGCAGGAGTTCATACCTGACAAGCCTTTATTAGAAAGAGATAATTTACATATATGCTTCTATTGTGTAGGTATTTTAGGATAAGTTACAATTCGATGTATACCTTGATAGAATTATGATTTTTTTCAAGCTAGCCTATATAATTTTCTTTTCCATTTGAGATTTCTATTTCAAACCTAGGTAACAGCTCACCTATTGTGCCTATGTGTAAACAGCTGAACCTCTTTTCTGCTCACATACCTGGAATCATAATTACCTTCTTTAAAGCTTGGCCATAGGCAAAAACTTTGAATAATATGTTCTCATTCAGCATGCCAAATCAGGATCTGAGACTAAAAGAGAGAGTCTTTGTTAGATTAGCACAGTATTGCATGAAAGTGCAATATAACTTCAAACTACTTTTAAAAGTCAAATGTTTTTTCTTAGTGTGTTATTAACCTAACCATCCAAGTCATTCGATTTTTATTATAATAGTACTTAGAATAATTGGCGGGACATCTGCAGCTCTCTCCCATCCCTGCAATTTGCTTTGACACCCACTATGTTAACAGCTGAATTCTTTATGTGATAATTATACGAACAAATCTAAGTATTGTTTTCATGATGTATGTCCATAGAGAACATTATCCAAAACAATTCAGCCTAAGTCCACAATTATATAACATTCCTATTCATGAAGATGATGTCACAGAGTCCAGAGAAGGTCAAAGAAACTTGAGAAATAGCCTTTTAAAAAGTTCTTAGACTATAAGTGTTTATTGGAAGGAGCTCAAATAGTTGTATTATTTCATAAACCTCAAGATAAACCTGACAAGAATGTTTTGATCAAGATTCAACCAATTGCTTTTCTGAACAATTTTCGGTTACTGTTAGATTAGAACTTCCATAGGAGAAGATAGAAGTGTTTGTTTTTATTGGTGGTTTTGTTTTGAAGACAGATCTACTACATGGAAATGGGCTCACTTTGGCACAAGAGGCCTCTGTCCATGCCTGTAACCTAGTTAAGCAGTCTCCGGGCTGTGCAAGAGAGATTGATGCTCCTGTTAGAATAATTTGCTTTGGCAAGAGATCTTATTCTGTATTTACTTTTCTTCTTGTTGTGGGTCATTTAAACATCTGTTCTTGTGACATGAGAGTTTTCCAGATGGATTAGTGTTTGTCCCTCTGTCAGAAAAATCTAATTTTATAAATAAAGGAAGTAGCCTAATGGCTAAAGTGTTCTTTATTCCCCCTGATATTAATGAGAAAAAATCCTTTGGAATGAATGACATCTCCACATTAAAGCTAACAAACATCAGTCCTCCCTTTTTATAACATGACCTTATTACAGTTAGGCTGATTGTTCTTAGCCTTTCTCAGCACACACTGATTGTTCCTCCAGCTAGGAATGTACTTCTTTTCCTCGCAATACATTTAGAGTCCATTCATTACAGGCCCAGCCCAAGGCTTCTTTAGCCATTCTATCAAGATATTTTACTGAGTGAGGGTAGTGCATTTATAATAGAAAGAACAAGGACTTTGGCACCCGATGATTCCCTGTGTGATTCCTGGGTCCGCTACTGACGAACCAAGAGCCATTGGGCAGGTTACTTAATCTTTTTGAGTCCCAATTTTCTCATCTGTAACACAGAAGTAATTTCTATCTCATGTAGTTTTTGTCAAGATTAGATGTGATGAAATTTGCCTGGCACTCAATAAATTATTTTAGATACCTGTATTGTACCTATTTATGATGATTTTCCCCTTAAGCACAGGAGAATTTACTTGTATCAAGTTTATTCAGGCCCATGATTGAAATATCCAAATTATTCTGCAAGGTTTGCTTGTGGCATATACTGGTCCTCTACTGTTCTTGCTTATCCTCCTGTTCTTTCCCAGTCCCTTGAAAATTCTTATTTTGCAACCTATTGACCCTGTGATTTTCAGTATTAACTATTGATATGGAAAAGAATGAAGCTTGCCTTTCTAGTTCCTCATTATCCTCAATTCTCTCTCTCTCTCTTTCCCTGTGTTGCATTTCTGTTATTATAGTTACAACACAATTTTACTTAGATCAGTATTCAGGATTTAGATTATAATGACCATGGAATCATGGTGATGAGACTTAAGATATATGTAGCTGTTTTTATTTCCCAGAAGGAGTTGTTAAATGTCTTACTAACTTCTTTTTATTTTGTTTTATGTATACGTATTCCTAATTCAAGCCCCAAATATCCATCAAATGGGTCTAAGTGACATGTTCGTATTTTTGAAGAAATCTCTCCTGGAGCTTGCTGACCTGCTTAAATCCAGGCAAGCTGCCCTCTGTGCTTGGTGCACAACTCTTCTCCTCTGACCTCCGCCTCCAGCATTATTGTCATATTTTCTCTGCCTCTTTCTTATGATGATCTTCTGTTTTCTGTACCACATGTCTTTGTATTTTCTTTTGGTAGAGCATATTTTCCAGTAATTTTCTAAGCATGAGTTCATGGAGGTAAACTGTTGATACTTACCTAGCTAATGAATTTTATATTCCACCCTTACACTAGCCGATAGTTTTGCAGGATAGGAATTTTATATCAGAAAAAAATTCTCTTTAGGAAATGGACTTAGTGCTAGGCTATGCTAAATAAAGTTGAGATGACAGAAATTTGTCTGCATAACGTAGGAGGAGGAATCCAAAATCATACAGAGATAAGAATGTGGGAGTAATTTATGTTCACTTGTCCCAAGAGAGCCAGGAGATATTACCTTCATTCAACTTTAGATATAAATTAGTGAGAAGAAAACAAGAATCTTTGAAGAGCACTGTGGATGATATTCTCTGGTGATATATAGCTGGGGGTGTGCAATCCTCAATTCTCTCTCTCTCTCTTTCCCTGTGTTGCATTTCTGTTATTATAGTTACAACACAATTTTACTTAGATCAGTATTCAGGATTTAGATTATAATGACCATGGAATCATGGTGATGAGACTTAAGATATACTGTAGCTGTTTTTATTTCCCAGAAGGAGTTGTTAAATGTCTTACTAACTTCTTTTTATAATGTCCGTTTGACATTATCAATGGAATGGGCTAACCTGATTTTAGTGCAGATGTTGAGATTCCATCAGAATCGAGGCCAAACAGAATTACTTATATGACAGAGGCAAGGTGAATATAGTTACTCTATTAGCTGGTCAGGCCTACAGTGATCTTTGGTGTTGACTAAGTGATCGTGTAGTCCTGAGATCAAAATAGATCATCATGGCACTGAAATCCTACTTAATTTCTATTAAAACAATATAAAACCCTAGGTTTGCTGAGTAGAAGCAAGGCTTTCAGCCTTGAGTCAAGTCATGGTCAGGTGGATGTCAGGGATAAGTAAAATGCTTTTCAAAGATCATTTCATTTTGGATTCAATGAGTCCCCAAACCTATACTATGATTAATTCCTTAGTTCCCGTGTGGATAATTTGATGAGATAAATTCAGAAAGTGGCAGATTCCCTAATCTTTCCCTGACACACACTGTTAAGACTACTATAATGGCAATGGCATGGTGGAGTCTGTAGAGGCTGCCCCTAACAAAATGCTAAGGCAAAAGCAATGCCACATCACTGGGGGATTTTCAGAAATGAGAGCCACCATCAAGAACTAAGCCACACAGTGATGATTTCTAAGGCATCTTCATTAAACTTCCCTGTTTGGTCTGTGTAGAAGACAGGTAGGTGGATTTTAGGAATAAAAATGAATTATAGTACTTATAAATATCTCATGACTCCATTCAGTGGCTGTTTCATATGGTTCTCTTTAGTGGGGCAAATCAATACACACCTAGAAGCTGACTTTCTCTGTAGCTATTGATATAACATTTTTTTGGGTGGCACTGGACGAGGGAGAGGTCTCTATTCCAATAAGCAGAGCTCACCAGAGTAAATCTGCTTTCATTTGGTGGAGATAAATGTAAACCTTCACCTTTATCTTTGGTAATTCTCTAGCTCCATGCCATAATTTAGTCCTCAGGAATTTTTATTACCTTATCATCCCTTACGGTATCACCAGATCTTTTTTTTTTATTATCCCATCATCTTTTAGGATATAATGCTTGTAGATTATCTCAATCATGCTACTAGGGCCATGTAGTAGTAAAATAAATGTTTTAGTAATACCTGCACTTGAAAGAGAATGAAGGATAGATCGCACAAAGTTCAAAGATCTGCAACTTAAAATTTCTGGGGGTCCAGTGGTCTGGAGTTTGTTTAGATATCTCCTCCAAAGTGAAAGCTTACTAGGGGCCCTCTTTATCCTAAACTAATAAGGAAGAGATGCAATAGTTTGTGGACTTGTTTAGATTTTGGATTAATATATAACACATGTGGATATGTAGCTCTGACATGTTTATCAAGCGAACTGCTTACAAAACTGTTTACAAATAGTGGGGCCAGAGCAAGAGAAGGCATTCCAGCAGATGTAGGCTGTAGTACAAGAAGTTCTTCGCCTTGACCCTTATGAAGCAACAGATCCAGCGTTTGTGATATCTTTGGTAGACTGATGTGTTATATAAAGCACATACAAGTCCAAATAAGAAAACTG
The DNA here is from genome assembly GCF_011800145.1 of Mirounga leonina. Classification (NCBI taxonomy): domain Eukaryota; kingdom Metazoa; phylum Chordata; class Mammalia; order Carnivora; family Phocidae; genus Mirounga; species Mirounga leonina. The sequence continues at coordinate 27,392,199 of NW_023270316.1, read as the reverse complement.
CAATAAAAGCCACTAAGGTTTTATTGCTACATCTTCTTCAGCTAACTGTTACTGGTCTTCAGCTAGCTTGTTACTGGTCTAAGGTAGATACTGCAGGCAGGTAACTGCAACCTGAGCTACTAAAATGAGCTATTCCTATGTTGTTCTCCAAGCACTAAGGTGGGTATGCTGAAGAGTTCTCCACCAACAAACAGAAGTGATAAATACAAACTCAAGATTTATCAGGTTCCGAAAACACAGGAAAGTTGCATGATCCCTGATGCTCTTATGGCTCGGCTATGACCCTCTAGAATGGCCTTGCAGGGGTGTTCCAACGAACAGTTGACTTAGGGGGGAGGTAAATTTGAGTCTGCTCTAAAGATGATAAATAAATTGCTGGCCCCAAATGGCAGAGGACTAGTTTACTGTACGGCCCATCTGAGGGGCAGCTTTGAGGGGAAAACAAAAGTCTCTTGGTGAGAGAACAGTCAGTCACCACCAGGTCACACAGAGTAGCTGATGACTACATTGACCAGTCAGGGATTTAGAAAGAAAAAGCAAGAAGACTGGTGATAGATTGGCTTGGGGAAGAGAAATATAGATGGGCCTCTTGCTGTGGGTCCAAAATATGAGAACACTTGTGTCCTGGGTGAAAACTCACCAGAAGGACCCTTCTGTGGAGGAGCCTCTCAATTATCAGTTAGATAAGATTACCCTGTTGATGTCAATCACATCTTTCCTCACCGAATCCAGTGCTTGCTTTAGGGGCTCATTATGAAGTGGCTATAATAACAGATACTGAGGTCAAGCATGGACTCAACAATATGGAATTTCCCTCACTGCTGCTGATCTGACTGCACTGCAACTGGGAGTCCAGCCTGTCAGAAAAGCAACAGAGCTTGATCCCTTTCTATGTTATGGTCTTCTGGAGAGACTAACCTATCTTTGGCAAATTGATTAACTGTTTAAGGAGTATTCAAAAACATCATCATGAAAAAAGGACTTGGGAAAATATTAAGCCAAGTCAGAATTGAAAGCTTAGCTTTGCCTTAATAGGGATTTCATAATTACATTAATTTCTTCCCTACTAGGTATAGTTTTTTTTCTTCTAAGTGATTAAAAAACACACAGGTGTAGAAAATACTGTTAATAGTGTTATGAGACCAATTAGAAGAAAAAATGATCTAAATTTAGAGATGATACTTTATAATCTGTATTATCCAGAAAAAAAAAGAATATTTATTTGAAATCATTTGGCTTTTTTTTCTTTCATTACACCCAGATTGCTTTTAATGTTGATTAATTTGACATTATCATTGAACAAAAAGTCCATTTACTGATGCTATTATTTTTGTTTCCCTTTCTATGGCAATAATTGTGGTTTTTAAAGGGTGATACATAACTTCAACATCTTATCACTGTTGATGAGATTTGGTCTAGGAAATTTCCTTGCAAAAGAACGCTTCTCTCATTTTAAGTTGGAGAAAAACTGCTAGCTTTTTGGCCATTAGAAACACATGTTGAATCATTTTTCTGTAGCTAAACTTTCAGTTAATAAACAGCAGGAGCTCATGGAGATTAAATTTCAGAAATAATTATTGCATAGTAATTTAGAAATTATTTGTTATTAACGTTTGTTAGCAATTTTGAAGTAAAATTTATTCAAACCGAAGGAGATTTACACTAAGAACTTGTTAAAAACAATTTAATGAAAAAGGCATGAACAATAAATTTAGGAAAAAATTTAATTTTAAAATGAAAAGAGCTGTGATGGTTTATAATTCTTACATCCCTGAAGAGTCTTCCTATTGTCTTTTTTCTGGCACTTACTCCATAAATAAAAAGGGAAGAATTAAGTTTCTTTTTAATGATATAACATATAAGCACTATTTTAGTTACATACAGAAAAAATTCTTAGGTGTGTTTTTAAAAACAGTGAAGCCAGCCAATATTGATAATTTGTTTACTAGGTGAATGTCTCCCTATGGGGCTAACATTAAAATAATCATAGTTTCTGCTGTTTAAAAAATTCTTGAGGTAATTAAGTAAATGAGATTTAAATACATGTAGCTAAATAAAATTTAAATAAGTTTCAGAGAGGTATAGAGAAGATATCAAAGATAGTCAGTATATAAGTCAAACACATTTTTTATATAATAATTGCTGTAGGAATTCAGAGAAGGGACAGATCACTTCAGATCGGCTTGGTCCAGAACGGTGCACTTTTCAATAGGAAATCTATCTCATTCTGAATGTGTTTTCCTGGTCTAGAATGGGTAAAGAGGCAGATAGCAACAGGCTGTTTTAAAACTTCTTGGAAACTTCATTTTTAAAATATCAATGTTAACTAGAAATGTAAAATGGGCACTCAGACATTAAAAGTACTAAGATTTCAGTTGCCATCAATTCAAAGAAAGAGGTGAGATCTGAACTGTGTAGAAAGCAAAAGAAGATTTAGATCAATAGAGAGGAACATCTCTCCCTATCATGCATTTGGGGCATGTGTAACAACAACAACAACAACAACAACAAAAATACCCTCTTATATCATGGGGGCAAATATGTTGGTTGAAGCAGTGACATCATATAAGGAAAGAGTTGACAATGAGCTCACGGGAACTTGGGATGTTTGTTGGGGTCAACAACAAAACATCTTGAACACCCAGAATAAGGGTGTTCAGAATAGTATCAGGTATGAAGGACCATGGATCAGATTTGGAAGAAATCAATGACATGGAAGAAAAACAAAAAAGCAAGATAATAAAGAATGGTAATTTCTCATGCCTTCCTGACAAATGAGCGTCACTCTTCAAGATGCATCTTCGTGTGGCAGGTCCATCCTAAATAAACTCACAAAGGCCTGTCATTGTAATAGGACCATTCAAAGCCAGGTTTTTTTTTGGGGGGGGGAGGGGTGATGGGTAAATAAAATGAAATGGTAAATTGTTATGTGTGTGAATTTTGTATACTCTAATGTTTCATGGATATCTGAAATGCCAAAATCAGAGGTTCCATTTATAAAATGAAAATGCAAAGGTATTCAAGAAGGGTTATCCATTCAGACATATCTGTCACTTATACCTCAGCATGAATGCTCTCTCTAAAACTTTCCCCAAAGAGTAAGAGTAGACAGTATGGAAGAGAAGTCATGGAACAAGCACAGCTAGATGTAGCACATAAAATTCTGCTCAATCTTCTACCAATTCCATGTGGGTACACGAGAAGGGATGCTAGTGTGGGAGATGAAATATAAAAGACTGTCTTCTGGTTCCAGCCATACTACCTCAATATCGTCTAGAGCCAGCCAATTACCAGTCTGTTTCCCCAAAATTGCCTTGTTGGACAAAATTGCTTTTCTTATTTTAACAAATATGTAATGGGATAATTAGTTGAGTGATTTCAGTATTAAGCTAATCAGCTACCTGCTCTCTGAAATGGAGGTCTTGGAGAATTGCCAGAAAGAAGAACAATTTTCATTTTATTACCATATTTTCTCTTTCATTTAGTCATCTTTATATGGGGAGGGCTGCCAATTCTTTCCAGTTTCCTGGTCTAAATGTCACTATCAGGGTATAGTATAGCATATTTTGAATATAGTCTTGAATTCTATTTAAAGATTTAACTCACTTTTCATTGGGAAAGCTAGGCATCTTGTTTTAAATGTGCTTTCCTTGGATAGAATAAATAGGCAGAAAATTATGTGTGAGTTCTGAAACTTCTTGAGTAAAGATATTTGAAATATTCATTTTTGAAATGTCATTGTTATCTGAAAACAAAAAATGGTCACTAAGGTGTTAAAGTACAAGGATTTCAATTATTAATTCAAAAATACAGCTCTTAGTCAAGGTCTGGAATGATTTATGTAACTATTTTAAAAAATTACACATGGTTTTATTTTGTTAGTTCCTGCTTGTTATGAATTTGATTTTGCCCATGTTTGGTCAAGTTGATAAGTTTCTAAGAATTCTTCGACATTCCAGGCTTATTGTTTGTCAGGGGTCTGCCAAGTCACTGAGCACATAAGGCTGCTCATGGCAAAGTGTCTGCTTCAATATTTAGCATCAGATTCTCAAATGGACCAGAAGGACCAGCTGGAGAACACAAGATACTTGGCAGATAGTTCAACCAGAATTGTAAGGTATATGTGAAAACAAGTATAAAAACTTGACCAGGTGTAAGATGATCAGCAATGAGGTCATTAACTGATACAGGTATGATTTAAGTAAGGCCTGAGTGAAAACCTGTATCAGATTTTTATGGCCACAAGAGTGTACCATAAAAATAATAACTATTTTTTTTTAGCTTACGGGTCTGTGGGTCAATGATTTAGTCTGCAAGGGCAGGCCCCCTACTCTGGTGGGCCTGTAGGACAGAGCATTGAGTCAAAGAGCATAGTTCTTGAGCGTAAGGTCTACTGGAACTTCCCCTGTCAGATTTGGGATTTGCTCAATAACATCACTCCTTTCTTATTTTCTAATTCTCCCTTTTGGAATGGAAATGTCTGTCTTATCACCTGCTCTATCATTTGTTATGGTTGTTTGATTTCACAGTTTACTGCTAAAGAGCAGTTTGCCCCAGGATAAATTATATCTTAAATCTTAAACTGTCTCTTATTTAGATGATATTTAGATGGGACTTGGGACTTAAACTTTAGAGTTGATGCTGGAATGAGTTATGGCTTTGGGGACTATTCCAATGGAATGAATGTATTAGGCATTCAAGAGGGACATGAATTTGAGGGGGGGGCAGGGGCAGAATGCCATGCATGAATATTTATGTCCTCCCCAATTTATATGTTGAAATCTAACCCCCAATGTCATGGTGTAAGGACATGGGGCTTTGGGAAAGTGATTAAGTCAGGGTGGGTGGGTGGAATTGTCATGAGTAGGATTAGTGCCCTTATAAAACACACCTCTCAGAGAGCTCTCTTCTGTCTTGAGTACCATGTGAGGGCAAACAAAAAGATGGCCATCTGTGAATCAAGAAGCTGGCTCTCACTACACACTGAATCTGCTGGCGTCTTGATCTTGGATTCCTAACCTCCAGAACCATGAAAAATGAAAGTTTGTTGTTTATGAGCCACCCAGTCTATGGTATTTTGTTAAAGCAGCCCAAGCTAATAAGAATAATAAGGTATTTATAAAGAATGTTAAAAAATCAAGTTAATAAAAATACATTGATCATTACAAATGGTCTTGTTTAAAGGGAAAAAGAATAAAAAATTGAACTTTCAGGAAAAGTCACCAACCACAGTGGTCAGAAATGCCTTATATCCTTTATTGTATTGGTAAAGACCAATAACAATCATTTTCAAAAAATTTTTATTGGGATTGTAATGGCAGTATATTTGAGAGATTAATTTTTCAAAAAATGTTTATTGTACTTTGAATAATATTGTAGCTTTTATGTACTAAGCAGTGCTAGGCACGGAGTTTATGAAGTCGAATGAGGTGACCGGGAAGGGACCTGTCAGTGACACGAATTAATGAAGTGTTAGTTATTTCCAGGGGATATGCTGTTTCCCCCTCCTCTTCACTTCTACTAACATGTAATTTCTCCCTACTAGCACAAAGCCTCCCTCACTATGGTGTTTTGGAGGGCAGAAGGTATTTCTGACCAGTGCGGTGATCATAAAGCACTACCTGAAACAAATATAATTATATATCCCAGAAGATCTTTTCCCCTAAAAGCCCACATATATTTCTTTCCATTTCAAGTGAGGAAGTCTATAGAGCAAAGAAAGCAACCTGGAAGTGAATCCATCAACCAGCTATTTATTTATCTGATCTTGCTAGTTGCTATTCCTTTTACTGACTCATCTATGTTCCTAACTAGATTTATGTAGTTAAAGGATCAAGAATCTATGTGGATGGCTTATTTTAGCCATTGCAATTTTTCAGTTCTTTAGCTCCTATTATTTTATGCTGATTTATATCAGTTTATGAAGTTATTTGGTGAATTCTAACACTGCAGGCCTCTTTGAACACAGAAAGCTGTTGTCTTTAGTAGATATTTCATTTCTAATATAATATGTAAACAAAATCTTTATTTTTGGCTTTTTAAGCAGTGCTATTACAAATTGCAGCTTGTATTTCTGATGCTTTTCCCCAAATAAATCTTTGAAAATAAATCAGTGTGCTATTTCCCTAGCTTACATCATACAACCCTGACATTTGAATCATTGCAAAAATGTGTCTTGGAAATATTTCCAGTGTCTTTTTAGTCAAAGTTTCATAACCTAATCCCTACATGGGCAATTGCTAACTTCTTTGCATCTTCTCCTGTTTATAATTCTATAAATATATTTTAAGAGTCTATGGTCTGCTCTCATATCAAATGAGAGAAAGAAGTAAACATGCTTGAACACATAAAGATTCAGGGTTGTAAATATGCTACAGAATACTTTGATTATTGTGTGCCTGAGGATCTTTCTTTTCCTCTTTGGGGTCTTTTGGGAAATTAGTGGACACCAGATAGCACCAAACAGAGCTTTTTCTTCCCCTTTTTCATACTACATTTTCCCTCTTTTCCCTTTTAAGCATTAAATTTTCTACCTAGGAGCTTCTATTTTTTTAAATACTTCAAGTTTTTATTTAAATTTTAGTTAGTTAACGTGTGGTGTAATATTAGTTTCAGGAGTAGAATTTAGTGATTCATCACTTACATATAACACCCAGTGCCCACTCCAACAAGTGCCCTCCTTGATACCCATCACCTATTTTGCCCATCCCCTGCCCACTTCCCTTCCAGCAACCCTCAGTTTGTTCTCTATTGTTAAGAGTCTCTTATGGTTTTCCTCCCTCTCTCTTTTTCCCCCTTTCTCCTATATTCATCTGTTTTATTACTTAAATTCCACATATGAGTGAGATAATATGGTATTTGTCTTTCTCTGACTGACTTATTTTGCCTAGCATAGTACACTCTAGCTCCATCCATGTCATTGAAAACAGCAAGATTTCATTTCTTTTTTGATGGCTGAGTAATATTCCATTGCATATATATATATATATATACACTACCTCTTCTTTATCCATTCATCAGTTGATGGATATTTGGGCTCTTTCCATAATTTGGCTATTGTTGATAATGCTGCTATAAACATCAGGGTGCATGTACCCCTTCAAATCAGTATTTTTGTACCATTTGGGTAAATAATTAGCAGTGCAATTGCTGGGTCTAATGTAGTTCTAGTTTTAACTTTTTAAGGAGACTTCATAGGAAACAGGAAAACCTCTTGTTTTCCAGAGTGGCTGCACCAGTTTGCATTCCCACCAACAGTGTAAGAGGGCTCCCCGGCTTCTAATTCTCCTTCTCACCAATCTATAGCTAGTATAATTTGGGAATCCTGTTTTTTGCTCTTTGACTCTATTCCATATTTTGCTCATCTTACCTTTCTTCATCAAGGTCTTTAGTGCCAACGTTTTATTCTGATTTGTCTTCTCATGTCCAGTCTTTTTCCGTTGTCACTGCAAGTGTTTTCTCATCTATTCTCTTCCTTGGTATTTCTCTATAGAATCATCATAGCATAAATTTGAAATACAAAGTAACTATTATTCTCATATTAGGTGTTACATATAAAAAGGACTTAAGGACAATGACTTGGGTGGTGTCACAGTCCATGACAGGCCCGGGGCAGGGTTTAGAGTTCAAGTCCAACACTTAGTCTATGGCTGTCCTACCTAGCCTGTAGTTTCCTTTTCTATGAAAGAGTGAGCCGTGACATTTTGACCCCCAACTTTAATTTATTTTACCTTTGTATATATATATTCATAATAGTAACCTCCAAGCACATATTTAGTAAAATGTTAAAAAAATTTTTTAGGGTTTCCCATTTTAAATAGTATTTTACCACATGACACTTCTCCAAAGAGAGCAAAAGAAGCCAAAGTATACTGGGGCAGGCCTGCTTGCCTCTGCAAATTTCTGCAAATTAGACAGATGATGTGCATAACCTCAGAGTATCTTTTTTAAGAAGTAGCGTATCACAACTGATTATTAGTCTCCAGACATACAGTCTTCCTAGGAATCAAATTGCTCCCAATTTGTTGGATTTTATTCTTTCAGTAATCAAGAATGTTCTCTTTTTTTGTCCCTCAGAATCATCTGATGCTGAGTAAATCTTGAAGGGTTATCACTGGATTTTGATGGAATTAGAAGCTCACTGATTTATTCATAAAGCCTCAGACAAGTTTAAAAATAGTACATACTTGGTTAGTGAAACTGTATCAAGGGAAGGGCATATGGTTCTATCAGTTAGTGTGTTTTATGAACAGCATTCATGTATAAATAGTTTTCATTTAACAAGGGGTTATAATCTCTATACATGCAGATAATCCTGAACCAGGCGCATTTTGAGCATTATGTTTCCCCTCTTGGAGAATATAATGTCACATGAAACCATGGGAACAAAATAGAATTGACTTATTTTAGGCAGCTAATTCCTTAATATATTCCTGATGTTTGATTTCCAGAAAGTCATTAAGCTGTCTGGACAGAATCTGATTACTGATCACCTGTATTTTGGGGGGTTGACTTCTTTATTTTAACCAAAAAAAAGATGATTCTCCCTTTTCTCTTGAGACATTGTAAGAAAGATACCATTGCAAGTATAAGGGAGGATGATTTTCAAATTAAGTTTTGCTCTTTTTTTGACTACAATCAAACTGACAAATGACTTATTGGAGGTGGTGGAGTTTGTGGCCACTGAAAAAAACTGTCCTGCATTACTGCCAGCAATCCAGGCGGCTGGCTTTCCCCTGTCCCACAGAGCCTTTGGCACTACGGTCCTTTTCTCCTTTTCTAAGGCATCCTGGTCCACCACGCCTAATTTGTTTCAGGTACGAAAATTAAATGTATTTACAAATCTAGCTAATGTTCTGAAATTGTTGTGTACGTGTGTGTATTGTTATGCATGCATATGTGTGTGTGTATATCACTCATTGACTAATTTTTCTGTGGTCTTGGCACAGATCTTCTAAGGAACAAAGTCATACATTCTAGGTAATTCTGTGGATCCATGTTTCTGGCACAGATGAATAGCTGTTGGCTTTTTTTTTTTTTAATTTTTTTATTTTAAAGATTCTCTTTTATTTACTTGCGAGAGAGAGAATGAGAGACAGAGAGCATGAGAGGGAAGAGGGTCAGAGGGAGAAGCAGACTCCCCGCCGAGCAGGGAGCCCGATGCGGGACTCGATCCCGGGACTCCAGGATCATGACCTGAGCCGAAGGCAGCTGCTTAACCAACTGAGCCACCCAGGCGCCCCGAATAGCTGTTGGCTTTTGAAGAGGACAAACCTGGGCTTAAATCCCATCTCCAGCACTTACAAATTAGATATCTTTAGGTAAATGATGGTTAATTTTCTGTGTCAACTTCACTGGGTCATAAGGCACCCATATATTTGATCAAATACTATTCTGGATGTTTCTGTGAGAGTATTTTTGGATGAGTTTGACATTTAAATCAATAGACTGAGTAAAGCAGATTGCCATCTTGAATCTGGGTGGGCCTCATCAAATCAGCTGAAGGCCTGAATAAACAAAAAGCTGACTTTCCCCTGAAGAAGGAATTCCTTCTGCTTGACTGCCTTAGGGCCAGGACATTGGTTTTCTTCTGCCTTCAGTCTTGACCTGAAACATTGGTTCTTCTTGGGTCTCAACCTGCAGGCCTTCAGACCAGAATTATGTTATAGGCTGACTTGGGTCTCCAAGTGGCTGACTGCAGATCTTGGGACTTGTCAACTTCCATAATCATGTGAGGTAATTCTTTATAATAAACCTCTTTCCATACATATTCTTTTATGTATACATTTCTTTTATATATATATATGTATCCTGGAGAACTCTGACTCATGTGGCAGGTTACCCAATCTTTTGCAACCTTGATTTTGTTACATATCAAAGAGGGATAATATTACCCACTTTAGGGGCGTCTGGGTGGCTCAGTCGTTAAGTGTCTGCCTTCAGCTCAGGTCATGATTCCGGAGTCCTGGGATCGAGCCCCGCATCAGGCTCCCTGCTCGGCGGGAAGCCTGCTTCTCCCTCTCTCACTCCCCCTGCTTGTGTTCCTTCTCTCACTGTGTCTCTCTCTATCAAATAAATAAAATCTTAAAAAAAAAACCATATTACCCACTTTATGAGGTTGTTGTAAGGTTAATGAGATCAGGATGGCAAAGTAGCTTGCACAAAGTAGGTATTTATTAAACAGTAATTGTGTTATTGTAATGATTATTTTTCACAGCGCAGAACCCAATCTTGAAGGAAACAGTTCTAGCTCATCCCCATTTTTTTCTTCCTTCAATTTTTCCTTCCAACTGCAGGAAGATAAAGCTTCCTGCAGTTAACTTCCTTTTGAATTCTGGCAGAATATTGTTTATATTCTGCTGTCACCTCCTTCAAAATTCCTGGCCCCCCCAAAAAAATTCCTGGCTGAAATTTTTTCTTACAAAATTCTCTAATTCAGCAAAGCAGCTAATGATCCATTGGTAATACTCTTGATTCCCATTTTCTGTCCCTAGTCTCCAACTTGTTTTGACCCTACCACTCAGGATTAAGGTACCTGGACTTACCTGTATGTAGCAGACATTCCTTGGGTATGGACAGCAGAAGAAGTTGCCGTGAAAATTTGGGCCTTTCTGGTTTGAGGTCAGGATCTAGGAATGTTGTTGGAAGATGTAGGTTGGGTAAGAGATTTGGGGTCAGATGTGTCATGTCCAATACTCAAAGTAGAGGGCTATGCTCTTTAAGTCCCTCTGAGGTATGCTCTTTTTCTTCTTAAATTTTACTTCTCTCCCCTCCCTGGTCACCCCTTCCTCATCCCTCTAGATACATGCTATTATGTGATTCAGATAGAATAGGCTATGAATAATCACAGTGAGGAGACAGAGGGGAGATTAAGCCAGAGAGATACAGGGCAATGCAAATTTGTCAAATTAATGTGGGCAAAAACTATAGCTGAAGTAGAGGATACTTTCATACATCAAAAAAGTGTGTATTGCTATCTCTATATCTATATATCAATTTGAAGAGCAAACCAACATTAGAGATTGGGCTCTGTGGCCAAATAGAGGCAGTAGGCAAGAAGTACTAAAGATTGTTTGTAGGAATCCAGAATGGCTAAGAGGAAGCAGTGAGAACCATAGTCCAGCTATGGCAAGATTGGGTTAAACCGTGGGCAAAGCCCTGAAGGATGATAGGCTGGCAAGCTTGCAAATTATCACAGCCAGGTGAGGAGATACCTCATTGTGGTTTTGATTTGCATTTCCCTGATGATTAGTGATGTTGAGCACCTTTTTATGTACCTGTCAGCCATTTGTGTGTCTTCTTTGGAAAAATGTCAGTTCCTTTGCCCATTTTTAATAAGATGATGATGATGATGATGATGATGATTATTTTGCTTTGGGGTTGTATGAATTCCTTATATATTTTGGATATTAGCCCTCTATCAGATATATGCTTGTAATTATTTTCTCCCATTCCATAGGTTCTTTTTTTATTTGGTGATTGTTTCTTATGCTGTGAAGAGGCTTTTAGTTTGGTGTAGTCCCATTTGTTGATTTTTGCTTTTCTTGCTTGTGCTTTTGGTATCATAAAAAAAAAAAAACAACATTGCCAAGACCAATGTCAAGGAGCATTTTCACTATGGCTTCTTCAAGGATTTTTTTTGGTTTCAGGCCTTATGCTTAAGTCTTGAATCCATTTTGAGTTAATTTTGTGAGTGGTGAGAGATAGAGATCTAATTTCATTTTTATGCATGGGTTTATCCATTTTTTCCAACATCATGTATTGATGAGACCATCCTTTCCCCATGGAGTATTCTTGGCTCCCTTGTCAAATATCAGTTTTTGACATGCAGTGTTTATTTCTGGACTCTCCATTCTTTTCCTTTGGTCTCTGTGTTTCTGTTTTTATGCCAGTACTATACAGTTTTGATTACTATGGCTTTGAAATTAGGAAGTGTTTTTTTTGGGGGGGGAGGTCTAATTTATTTATTTATTTATTTATTTATTTATTTATTTATTTATTTATTATTATGTCATGTTAATCACCATACATTACATCATTAGTTTTTGATATAGTGTTCCATCATTCATTGTTTGTGTATAACACCCAGTGCTCCATTCCATACGTGCCCTCTTTAATACCCATCACCAGGCTAACCCATCCCCCCACCCCCCTCCCCTCTAGAACCCTCAGTTTGTTTCTCAGAGTCCATAGTCTTTCATGGTTCATCTCCCCCTCTATTTTCCCCCCCTTCATTTTTCCCTTCCTACTATCTTCTTCTTCTTCTTCTTCTTTTTTTAACATATAATGTATTATTTGTTTCAGAGGTATAGGAAATTAGGAAGTGTGATATTTCCAGCTTTGTTCTTCTTTCTCAGAATTGTAGGAAGATGTTAGTCAAAAGATACAAACTTGCAGTTAGAAGATGAACAAATTCTGGATTGTGATTATAGTTAACAACACTATATTGCATACTTCAAAGTTACTAAGAGACTAGATTCTAAATGTTCTTACCACAAAAAAGAAATGAAAATTATATGAAATGATGGTGTTAGCAATGTTACAGTGGTAATTATATATATTGCAATATATGTGTTTGAAATCAACATGTTATACACCTTAAGCTACTCAATGCTCTATGCCAATTATATCTCAATAGAAAGAAAAATTGTCACAGCCAGAGTATGATGGACCATGGGTACTCAGGCATCGACTACTTGTCCCCTTCCTTGGTGGAAGCACCTACTTAGTGAGGTTGGAGATGGTTGACTGTTATGTATGGGGACCAACCAGTTTTTCTGGATCACACAGCTAGCCAGAAAATTAGAATTTGATCCCAGCACTTTAAAACACCAGCTGCTCCGCAGAGCAAGCTTTTCACCACATCCCACATTCCTATAGCACACACTTTCTGAGGAATCTTCAGGAAAGAGGAGATACTTGAGCTAACTTTTGAATGGCATTCTCAGCAAAGGGCTCTAAATAGGAGAGCACAGGATGTTTAGAGAAGTTAGAGCATAAGGTGTCTGAGTGTAGGCACAAAGTGGTCATGATCATGGAAAAGGAGCTTTGAAAAGAGTGCAAATTCAAGCTAATAAATAGAAGTATTACCCTGGAGTCCTGGAGTTATCCAGGAGATCATTAGAATATGTTAAGCAGAATGACATGAGGAGATTTGTAGATTTGTGTTTGAATGAGTAGCAAGTGAAATTGAAGGAAATTAAGCTGGAAACTAGTAGATCAATTAGGAAATATTTCAATAAATGGTAAGAAATGGTAACAAATCCAATTTAGGAAATGTTTGTGATGGAGAATGGGAACAGGGGGTAGCTTTGACAGGTATTAAGGACGTTCACTGTAGGGCCAGTAAATGAGAGGGAAGAGTCATTAAATGAGATAATTAATACAGGAAGAGAAGTAGCTTCTGCTACCAAAGGTTCTTCAGTTGGCCTGAGACACTGCTGTATCAGGAGAGTTTTGGCAGATACTGTGCACCTTAGAACTTAGCCTGCTTCATAGATTTCTAGAAGAAATTCAGTTCTTGGCCTTCCTAATCTGTGAAGTAGAGGGATACCATCAGATCATATTGAATAAGGGTGTATTTGCCTTTGTAATCCTCTTGCACTTGAATTATAGTCTCTGAGTCAATGCCAGATACAGAGAGAGTTGAACTCTAAAGCTATATTTGGTTCAAATTCATTGTTTTACAATGGGTCATTTTTTTTCTGATATCGAAGATGAGAGCTTGATTTAAAAATATTATGCTAATCAAATACACAGACCATTCCAGCATATTGTGGTGTACCTGTTCTATTTACATGTTCTATACAAATTCTTTAAGAAAACAGTTCCATCTGCCATGATACACCCAGGAAAACTAATTATTTTTGTAGGTGTTGAAATGAATATATTTTTAGTTTTATCTTTGTATGTGTTTACAATTAAATGTTATTGAGCATTAAGAAATAAAACCCTTTATGACCCTTTTTCTAAAATATAATGCAGCATGATATCAAACTTAATACCCTAATTGCAAACTAACAAGAGATGCTTTTACAATTACTTCAATGTTTGCAAGGTTATGACTCACAAACAAATTACTTTCACGGTTGGGTTGCATTTATACAAGACAAAATGTGAATTTTAAAAATGGATCAACAAGACGGGACAGATTTAGGTGTGGACATATTTGTGTAACATATTTAAATATGGGAGAAGAGAAGCAGAAAAACAAATACCTCTTTTGGCATGTTCAATACTTAAAGACGAATTTGTGCACTATTGTATTAATAAATATTTATGAAGATTGAATGAAAATTGGCATCAGGAAGGATCCTGGTAAAAAATCCTTTAGTTAGAGTAAATTGAAGGCTAGTGACACCTTAAAGCCTTAAGATAATATGGAATAATGCCACTTGCAAATCCTTCATTTGCAACACATGGAATGTAAACTCCTTCCAAATGGCAGGCCACTCAAAAGTGGCAAATGAAATTAAACCAGTAATGGTAGTATGAATCTTTAAAAAAAAAAAAAGAAATAGACAATCCAAGAAATTAAAATGGAATATTATTGTTACACACCTAGTAATACACCACGCTCACAGGTGATGCTCTAGCTCATTCTGCTAATTGGCAGTCATGCTTTTCATCTTATGATATTTCCTCTTTGCATATGTAACCCTGCTATTGTTATGCATTTTACCCACATCTGACTTCTGTATCCCTCAGATAGATTGTAAGGGTAGATACGATGTCTAATGCACTTCTTACATACAATAGGCTCTCTAAAAGGTTGACAAGGTCTTAAATAACTCTTCTCAGAACACTTAACAAGGGTCAAAAACCTGAGTCTTCTCTATGGTTCTGAAACCATACCAGTGTCTTTTAATCAACTCTGCCCATGGGTAAGGCCAGTCTGCTCATATGCAATCTTTGAGCAAGTTCAGAATTGTGCAGTGACTAGAATGCTATGCATTATCATTTGTATTACAGCTAAATTGGTCTTATTAAGAGATTAACTGGGGCGCCTGGGTGGCTCAGTTGGTTAAGCGACTGCCTTCGGCTCAGGTCATGATCCTGGAGTCCGGGGATCGAGTCCTGCATCGGGCTCCCTGCTCGGCAGGGAGTCTGCTTCTCCCTCTGACCCTCCCCCATCTCATGTACTTGCTCTCTCTCATTCTCTCTCTCTCAAATAAATAAATAAAATCTTTAAAAAAAAAAAGAGATTAACTGTAGGACAAAAGATAACTCCTAGAAGCTTAAGAATTCTCTTTTAAAATGTATTTCAAAGGAGGAGCCTAGGGAAAAAAATTATCATCCACTAATAAGATATTTAAGTGGGGTGTTATATAAAAAGGAACCAATATATACTATATGGATGTGTATCTTAGTAAACATTTCTAACTCTGTGTGTGTATGCATGTCTTATGCAGTATATATTATTATTATGCCTATGTTTTATTCTAGTATTTTACATGGGCAAAATCAGTAGATGCTTACATCATATTTCACTTTTTTTTAAAAATAAAGATTTATCTATTTATTTGAGAAAGAGAGAGAGAGCACGAGTGCAAAAGTGTGGGGAGGGGTAGCGGGAGAGAGTATTTCAAGAAGACTCCCAGCTAAGTGCAGAGCCCATCTCGGGGCTTGAGCCCATGACCCATGAGATCATGACCTGAGCCAAAACCAAGAGTCAGACGTCCAACCAACTGAGCACCAAGGTGCCCCACATCATATTTCACTTTCTTGAGATTTTCTGTTACTAGTAATTAGTGAATGATATCAAACTGTCACAGGTTCAAGTCTTGATCCAGAATTCCTGGAATTCCAACTCTATTAGTAGGTAATCAGTGGCATCTTTTAGGGAGCTTTTATAGAAAACAACTTCTGGGGCACCTGGGTGGCTCAGTCGTTAAGCGTCTGCTTTTGGCTTGGGTCATGGTCCTGGGGTCCTGGGATCGAGCCCCGCATTGGGCTCCCTGCTTAGCGGGAAGCCCGCTTCTTCCTTTCCCATTCCTGCTTATGTTCCCTCTTTTGCTGTGTCTCTCTCTGTCAAATAAATAAATAAAATCTTAAAAAAAAAAAAGAAAACAACTTCTTCCCTAGAAATACTTAGCAAAGGGTTGTGATACAAATACTCTACCCCTGGGCTTACTGGCATCCTCTGAGCTCCCTGTCATTCTTGTGGGGTTCCCAGAGACAATGATTCTTCCTTCCTCCTTTGACTTAGAACTGCTTCTCTCAGCATTTCTAGAGCACACAGCTAATATCAGTGCTCTCAGGTGCAGAAGTCCAAGCTTCTTTCAAGGACTAATTCCACAGAAAAGTTTCTAGGAATCCTTGGAGATTGTATACAGGGTCTAAATTTTCCTGATGACTGCAGAATATTTTCCAAATGATCTACACAGGTACTGCATTGCAAAGCTGTGCAAACCAGACGTGTCCAAACTCTGTACCCATACCTAGTAAGAATCCTGATAGATTTTTCATATGTCCCTGACCAAAATCTGTGAGACATTATGAACATCACCTTCTTTATCTCCTATTTCCACATACTCAATCCTATTCATTCCACCCACATAGCAGTCTCTTGAATCTCTGCATCCCAACCATCTTCACCATAGCTGAGCCACCTCTCATGTGGATACTGTAAAAACCTTCTCTTTGATTTTCCCACGTGTACCACTGATCAACTCTGATCAGTCTTCATACAACAGTCAAGATATCTTTATAATAGTACACATTTATTATATTCTTTTTCTAATTAAAACCCTTTCAATGACTCCTAATTGTTCCTTAGATCCAAAATCCTTAATGTGTTCTATAAAGCCCTATCTGATCTGAGACCTGCCTACCTCAATAGCTTCATCTCTTGCAATGCTCTCTTTTGAGTTGTGATCTCTTGTCATCTTCCAATATTGTCCTCTTGTCTGCCTCAGGACCTTCACACGTGCTTTTCCTTCTTTGGGAAATACTTTTCTGCAATCCTCCATCCACTTCTTTATCCAGCTTTTCCTACTAATCCTTCACAATTTAACTTAAATATCCTTTCTTCAGGGAGTCCTTCACTTAACCCCAGTTAACATCTTCTGAATAGGTAAGATCACCAATTGTTTACTCTCAGCATAATACACATCATTAACCAATCATCAGTGATATTAACTATTCTATACTTATATTCTCCTTTAGAGTTTAAACTCCAAATGAGCATGGACTATATCTTGATCTTGTTTACAATGTTTGTACCACCATTTTCTCTATTCTTAGCTTGGAGTATTGCATCCAGTAGGTGCTCAATAAATATTTATCACTTGCTAGGTGTCTCTGGAAGTGCCTGCATAGCCTTTAGTTCAATAATATAATATTGAACAATAACTCTAATAAACTTCTGATTATACTATTAAGACTTTGGGACACATGAACAATTCTAATTTTTCTTATTTTTTGGTATGGGTAAAATTGTTCACATTAATAGTTGATTTCTGGAAAATTATGTCTTTTTCTTTTAATCTCGTATGATATCTGAAAAATATATAGATGGATAACTGGTTAATTCTTAATAAATGCTTAAGAGGGCTTTCCACTGCCCTAATGCTTTGTCTTCTTCAATATCTCTGGAGATTTAGAGCTGTTCCATTTCATTGTTTTCTTGGTTTAATTTTAACCTCTGAAGTTAAAAATTAGTTGTAAGTCCAAAACTATGTTTTTGTCTTATATATGGCTAAAGTTTCACCTATTTACTAATGGTGAAGTTTTTATAATCTCTTTTTGGGTTTAGATATATGTTATTTTTAAAACCATGTCATTTAGTCTGAAACGGTGTCTATAAATGATGAAAGAAAACCACAGGAATCACATCTGCCCTTGAACCTGATTTAAGTCATACTCACTACCTGTATGTTGATTATACTAATAGCAAGATATATTTGGACCTGCATACAAGACTGGATTTTTATGAACAGTTACTGCCAATTAGATTACTCCAGTGTTTCTTTTTGAACTATATGAGAAACTCAGGAATATGTCTTGTTTCTCTTTTCTTCATATCATCTTTCAAAGGTTTCAAATGAATAAAGGTTAATAATGAGAGTAATTTATTTATATATAGCATATGTGTACTAATTCAGAAGGAAATAAAGATGAACACATCTTGTGATTTTTTTTTATTCTGGATTTCATTTTATTTTCAGCTTCTCAACATATGGATGTTGAAATCTGTGCTTGGATATAGATTTAGTCCTTTTTGAAAAAAATGTGATCTTTGGGCTAAGTCTGACAATGATTTATTTCTCTGGCTTAAACTTAAAAAGTTTTCTCCAGTTATTTATTTTATTTTTTAATTTAATTACTCAACTCACACATAAATATGTTCTCATTGCAAAAGATGTAAACAAGACAGATAAAGCAAAAGTTCTTTTTTGGTAGCCCCATCTACCTCCTACCATTCGTTTTCCCAAAACTGACCACGATTAGATGTTTGATACATGCTTTTGCTAAACTTTAAAACACTTTTCATAAATATGTGCACATACAAAACAAAAGAAATTGACAATTTTAAAACATGAACAGTATTATATGTATTGACATGTAATGTTCTCTTTATAGTATTTCTTGGAGGTCATTAAATGTCTTCACATACTATAAAATACTGCTTAGTTTTCTATTCAATTGTTGATGGACATTTAGATTGCTTTGCATTTTATGTTAGTACAAACTTGTTACACAGAAAACCTGTTCATGCCTTTTGCCTTTCATGAAATATCAGACTATTACTGGATCGAAGGAAGCCTGTTTTTTTTTATTATTAATAATGCCATCCATATTTTCTCTGACAACTTACATTTTCATCCAGAGTTATAAGAATAGGTCTTTACACGTATTCATTAATATTATCATTTAAAAAATATTTTTTCCAATGTAATGAGTAAAAAATGATATGTATTTTATTTTCATTTTCTTTATTCTTAGTTAACATTCTTTTACAGGTTTATTGGCATTTTTATTTCCTCTTCTGTGTATTTCCATGCACGATTTATTTTTCTGATGGGTTCAGTTAATTCCTTTTTTTAAATATTGAATTATAGGAATTATTGAGGTACTTTGGATATTATGTATATATCAAATATTTTTCTTTCAATTTTTCCTTTTAAAAAAGTTTCTTTTTTTTATGCAGAAGTTTTTATAATGTGGTAACGTATCAATTTCTTCTTTGTGTCTCTGTGTTTTGTGTTGTAATTAGATAGATCTTCTCTTTCCAAAGTTAACAATAATGTCAACCTATATCATCTGTGTCTGCTTTAATTTTGTCTTTTATATTTGTTTTCTATAACTTATCTGGGATATATCTTCACATATAATATGAGATAATACCCTAGTCTAATTTTTTTTTAAAACTAGATACATCTCCAATTCTTTCAACAGAATAGTTGAATAGTAAATGTGAAGGATTAGTATGACATCATCAGTTATTTTATTGTAGTTTAAGCATGATTTTTTAAATTATCAACTTATAGGGGCGCCTGGGTGGCTCAGTCAGTTAAGCTACCAATTCTTAATTTTGGTTCAGGTCATGATCTCAGGGTTGTGAGATCGAGCCCTGTGTGGGGCTCTGCACTCAGCAGGGAGTCTGCTTGGGATTCTCTCCCTCTCCCTCTTCCCCCCCTCCGGCTCTCTCTTGTCTCTCAAATAAATAAATAAATCTTTAAAAAAATTATCAAGTTATATTGTATGTAAACTTAAAGCTTTCCAGACCTGGTCAAATTGATTTAGATATCTTTCTTTCTTTTTTTTTTTTTTTATTTAGATATCTTTCAATAGTAGGTATTTGAATGACCCAAAATGCTTATTTATTACCCATAGAAGTTTACTTTGAAATATAATAAAAAGAAAGAAATTTTTTTTTTTTTTAAAGATTTTATTTATTTATTTGACACACAGAGAGAAAGCACAAGTGGGCAGAGAGACAGGCAGAGAGAGAGGCAGAAGCAGGCCCTCCACTGAGCAGGGAGCCCGACGCGGGACTCGATCCCGGGACTCCAGGATCATGACCTGAGCCGAAGGCAGTCGCTTAACCAACTGAGCCACCCAGGCGCCCCAAGAAAGAAAATTTTTATCTTAACAATTTTTAATAGTCTAAGATCTATCCTATGAATAAAAATCGGGTTGGCACTGTAGGTCATGGAACAATTTACAAGCTCTTGAGGCTTTAAAAGGCCTGGCAGCTGAAGAATAGGCATGCTAGAGGTGATCTCCAGGGAGAAAGTGATATGGAGGAAAGTCACTAATGATTTAAGGAGAGAATTGGTGATGATAATTTGTAAAAGGGATAAAGGCTGGATATATGTTACAATGGAAAATTTGCATGCTAGTACAGTACAGATGGATTTGTCATGAATAACCACAATTGCTAATGGGCAAGTTTCTATGTTACTTCTCTGGCTTACTGAACCTTCCTCCCTTCAGTTAAAAAAACAATTGTTATTGGGGTGCCTGGGTAGCTCAGTCAGTTAAATGTCTGCCTTCTGCTCAGGTCATGATCTCACAGTCCTGGGATTGAGCCCCATGTTGGGCTCCCTGCTCATCGGAGAGTCTGCTTTTCCTTCTCCCTCTCCCTCTGCCCCCAACTCAAGTAAATAAATAAAATCTAAAAAAAAAGTAATTGCTATTAATATGCATTTCAAGAGATATTATAGGAGCAGGGGTGAAAAATAAGCTGAAACAGAAGATGGTGAAAAATAAGCTGAAACAGAAGATAGTGATTTGAGATAGAAGTTCTATGCACAAAAAGCATGGAAGATAGGAGTTTAGATACAGTCTTTTAGTGTGTGAAAGAATACTGGGAAAGGGTTATTAGTCTGTTGATCTTATTTTATACTCCAGACTGCAAGGTGAAGTGATTTGCTTTCATGTCATACCATTAGTGGTAAAGCTGTATCTATGGACTTCCCTTTTCATTTCCCTTTCCACCCTCTGACTAGGTCATGTGCCCGATAAAATAGGAATCTAATCCATGTTGCTTATAACAGATGTCAGGAGCTATTTCTCCACATTTCAGGTAATGATACTACCAATAAATAAATTGCTTGGGCCCAAAATGTAAGAGTCATCCTTGATTTTTCTTTTTTTCTTTTTTTAAAGTTGTACTTATTAATTTTAGACAGAGAGAGAGAGAAGTGGGGGAGGGGTAAAGGGAGAGGGAAAGAGAAACCCAAGCAGACTGCGCTGAGCGTGGAGCCTGACCTGAGATCAGACCTGAGCCAAAACCAAGAGTCAATGGCTCAACTGACTGTGCCACCCAGGCACCCCGATTTCTCTTTTTTTAATTATCCACATCTAATCCTTCAGCAAATCCAGGCAGTTGTACATACAATATACATTCAAAATGTGTATTGAAATCCCCTTCCCTCACACCATTTACTCTGTCAAAGCCACCATCATCTCCTATTTGGACTATTGAAAGAGCCTTGTCAGTCTTTTTGCCTCTCTTCTTGCTCCTTCTATTCCATTTGCCACCTAGTAACCAGGGTGAGATATAGCTTATCTATCTCTAACTATTTCTATATCTTTATACTAAATTATATTTAACATGACTTACATCAGATCACTTTCTTGCTTCAAACTCTCCAATGGCTTCCCATTTCCTTTAGTGTACAAGCCACGTACCTCCCCTCTGGCCTATAAAGCCCTTCATTATCTTGTCTTTGCTTGCTTCTCTAACTCATCTCTTTACACTCTTCCACTTGTTTACTATGGTCCAGACACACTGGATTATTCCAATTTTTAAAATATGCCCTGCATGTTCCTCCCTTAGAGTATATTCGCAGTCCCTTTCTCTACCTGGAATAGTCTACACCAGACCTTTCTGTGGCTGGTATCTTTTCATCATTCAGATTTCAGCTCAAATACAATTTCTTCAGAGAGGCTTTTCTTCAGATGTTATTCTGATCATTTAGTTTCTGCCATGTACTCTTTAGCTAATTATCTCACTTGAATCTTCACAGCACTTACTATTACTCAGAATTACATATTAAAAAAAAAAAACAACAACTCACTCTGATTATCTGCATTCTCTACCAGAATATAAGCTTTAGGAAAGCAGGGTCTTTGTATGGCTCATTTATTCATTTATATTTCCAGTGCCTAGAATAGCACCTACCACATAATAACTCACATAATAACTAATTCTTGAGCAGTGAAGACTGGAAAGCTAAGAAAGGCCTGTTCACACCATGTTTTGTCTCAACGTTTTTAAAGTCCAGTAGAATTGGATGTGAGTTCTACAAATAGTTGTACATAATGAGTAAGTTACTTAACTTCTTTAAGTTTTCCCATTTGACAATAGTGGTAATGATAATAATACAATGTGCTTCATCAAATTATTGTCAGCATATTAACTGGAATAATGCAAACAAGGTAACTGGCCCTGTGCCTGGCATATAGTATGTGTTCAATAACAGCTGAAAAGGGAGTACATTAGCGATGGCTGATTTGAATAAGATGTCACTCATTTGTGCCCCCCCCAACCCCCACCAAACAATAATTTGCTGTCCATCTGTGGAAAAAAGTGCCTTTGTAAGAGCTATAAGATCTAGCACTATATGCCACGTGACCCGGGAGGAGTCTTGCCTACCCATGTGTCAAGCGATAGGGATACAGAACTCAGCCCCAGCTGTGGACCTTGCAGTGGTCCATGAACTGTCGTCAGACCCTCTTGGCTATGGTCTGGAAACTCCTGGAAAATACTGTCTTAGACAATTGCCCACAAAGAGAGAAAGAGAGCCTTTGTGGAAGTCCAGGTTCTTAGTAATGAAGTTCCAACACATCGCTAGAGCAAAAAAAAAAAAAAAAAAAAAAATGAGTTTGGATTCATTAGAGAGGGTAAAACTAACAGTTTTACTTTATTTGCATTATCTGCCCTCAAGGCAGCACAGCTTATGGCCAAGGGAAATCTTCTCAGCTCTAATAAACAAAATAAAATCAGAAATGAAAGAGAAGATATTACAATTGATACCACAGAAATATAAAGCATCATAAGAGAATTCTATGAACAATTATACACCAACAAATGGGATAACCTAGAAAGAGTGGATAAATACTAGGAACATACAACTTACCAAGGCTGAATCATGAAGAAATAGAAGATCTGAACAGTTTACAATTATTAGTAAGGAGATTGAATTAGTAATCAAAAATCTCCAAATAAAGAAAAACCCAAGACCAGATAGCTTCTCTGGTGAATTTTACCAAACGTTTAAAGAAGATTTAATGCTAATCCTTTTCAAAATCTTCCAAAAGATTGAAAAGGAGGGAAAACTTCTGAACACATTTTATGAGACCAGAAATATTCTAATACCAAAGCCAGATAAGGACACTACAAGAAAACTAGAGACCAATGTCTCCGATGAACATACAAAAAAAATTCTCAACAAAATATTAGCAGATGGTATATAACAACACATTAAAAAAGATCATAAGCCATTATCAAGTGGGATTTATCCCTAGGATGCAAGGATGGTTCAACATATACAAGTCAATAAATGTGATACATCACATTAATATAATAAAATGTAAAAGTTATATGATTATCTCAATACATGCAGAAAAGGCATTTGACAAAATACAGCATCCTTTCATGGCAAAAACTCTTAACAAATTGGGTACAGAAGGAACATACCTCAACATAATAAAAGCCATATATAATAAACCCATAGCTAACATCATACTCCATAGTGAACCTTGGAAGTCTTTTCTTCTAAGATCAGGAAAAGACAAAGGTGCTTGCTCTTACCATTACTATTCAACATGGAAGTCCTAGCTAGAGAAATTAGACAAGAATAAGAAATAAAAGGCATCCAAATTTGAAAGGAAGAAGTAAAACTGTATTTGTTTGGCAGATGATATGAACTTATATATAGAAAATCCTAAAGACCCTACCAAAAAATATTAGACAAATTCAGTAAAGTTTCAGGAAACAAAATCAACATGTAGAATCAGTTGCATTTCTATACACTAACAACAGATTCTCTCAAAAAGAAATAAAGAGGGTGCCTGGGTGGCTCAGTTGGTTAAGCGACTGCCTTCGGCTCAGGTCATGATCCTGGAGTCCCTGGATCGAGTCCCGCATCAGGCTCCCTGCTCGGCAGGGAGTCTGCTTCTCCCTCTCCCACTCCCCGTTTGTGTTCCCTCTCTCGCTGTGTCTTTCTCTGTCAAATAAATAAATAAAATCTTTAAAAAAAAAAAAGAAAAGAAAACAGTCCCATTCATAAGAGCATCAGAAACAATAAAATACTTAAGAATAAATTTAACATAGGAGGTGAAAGATCTGGAATGATACATTACTTCACACCTGTTATATCATCAAAAAAAGAGATTACAAGTATTAGTAAGGATGTGGAGAAAAGGAACCCCTGTGCACTGTTGGTGGGAAGGTAAACTGATACAGCCACTATAGAAAATAGCATAGAGGTTTTTCAAAAAATTAAAAATGCAACTACCATATGATCCAGCAATTCCACTTCTGGGTATATATCCAAATAAAATGAAATCAGATTTTTAAAAAAGATTTTATTTATTTATTTGAGAGAGAGCTAGAGCAGAGGGGAAAGGGAGAAGCAGACGCCCTTCTGAGCAGGGAGCCCGATGCGGTGCTCAATCTCAGGACCCTGAGATCATGACCTGAGTCGAAGGCAGATGTTTAACTGACTGACTCATAAGTGACATTTCTGAGTCCTCTCATTTTTTTCTTTCCAGTGCAGTGTTTCTAACAGAGAGGAAAAAAAAGGTTTTTTGGTTTGTTCATGAAGTGTGAAAGAGTAGGAAGACAAAGGTAAACTGCCTTGGAAATCCATCACTCTTTGCCCTTGGATGGATCTACTTCCTCTCTTTCCTCTCTTTCACTTTTTTGAAGCAATTCAGGTATGAACATAGGAGATTCAGGAAACAGAATATGCTAAAATTCCCTGTTTTATTTACCATATGGTTAAATGTGTACTGTTGGTGGAATTCATGAACTCTATACAATTTAGTCTACCCTCCATGGACAATTAGCCATATTATAAGCAGAAAACCTGAGATGGAGACAAAAAGATGGTTAGTTTGTTAGTTCAGGACCAGTGTTTTGCTATTTCTAGTACACAGGATTTCAGTTTATCTGAAATTGTAGACAAGCCTTTTCTACCAACCAAATAATCCTCTGTTGTTTACAAACAATTTCAATTAGGAGTCCCATTTAATTTGTTCATGGAGACAAACAGGAAGGGGAAGAAGTGAAATTCTTAAGACTGTAATATAAACAATTGCCCAATAGAAGGATGTAGACCGTTATAGCCTGGTTCTCTCTGGCCCTCACACTCTTTCATGCTCTTCTTTTCCTGGAATTAAACCAGAAGGAAATTATCTAGTTAGCAGGAATTTCTCTTGTTTAAAGATCATTTAAAAGAATGATGGAGAACTATACAAAAGGTTTCCTTGTGTAACAGCGTAAACTGAAAATACCCAAGTCTCAGTCAGCACTTCAACTATACCTAACAACTCTTGTTGGAGGGGTCCGCCATGGAGAACACTTTAATCTGGGAGAACAGAAGGACCAGATTAGCTGGGAATGTATAACCTTACAATCTGCAATAAGAAATCAACTGTATAATGAACTTTGGCACCTCCAGATTCAAGAAAACATAAGCAGTATGTAGTAGATTCTCTACTTAGTACCTGTGTTTCTCTTAACTAAAAAGTCAGTGAAATCTTTAGTTTGATATATCATCAGGAGATCTGGCTTTATCTAATTTTAGATTTCTCCTCTCACTTTGTCTAAGTTCTGCTTATTCTTTTCTCTATGTTTCTTGGTCTTTCTGTGGAACATTTCCTTTCCTTTCATAAGAACTTTGCAATGGATTCTTGGGTAAAGCGTGGATTGGAGAGGGATGCAGGGGATCTGATCCTAGGTTAGCTGCTTCCTATGTAAGTCACTTAACCTCTCAGTGTTTTATCTCCCTAAGTGAAACTTGACTAACAACTTCATGGGTTTGAAGTATAGATTAAAAGAGTTAATAAATGAAATGTGTTCTAGCACATAGGAACTGCTATGTACATTTTAGCTACTATTTTTATTACCAGTGGAAGATTTGGTTCAGTTTCACCTGCATTTGTTCAAATTTCACTTTTATTAACCAGTCTTTTCAGCAGTATTCTTGAAGAGGCTGTTCTCAGCATTATATTCTGTCAACTGCCTCTACTAATTGTTTACTACTCAAGAAATAGTTTCTGTATTGGACATCATCGTCATCATCATCATCATCCCAACGATTCCCCCTTTAACTTGTAAATAGAATTCAGTTTCCTTCTGGGGAATTCTCTCTGTCCTACCTTTAGGTACAATTTGGCAGGTGATTTCTTCCCTTCAAGTCTAATTGGGAATTCTTAGAATTCTGAGAATTTGATTAGTGGTCAGAGTGACAAACGGAAAATGTTTGGACCTATCCATTCCACTTGTAGCACCTGGATGAACTTCTAAAGTAGCTCCTTAGACTCTAAACACTACCTGATTGCTACCTGAGTTTTCCTCTTAGTCCTGAGTGTTCCTCCTATATTCATCCTGTATTCATTTACCCAAGCTGGCCAGAGTAAATTTCTCTTACTCAAAACTTCATGAATCCTACATGATACACGTTCTTTCTCTGTTTGTTAGTGCTGCAACTCTGCTCTCTACCTGCACATTCTGTGCGTACCCCAGTGTTTTGCTTTGTTATATTCTGTGTGCTCTGCTCAGCTGCCTCTCTGTTCTTTCCCACTGCAGCAGTTGCAAGCATATTTCATTCTAATATATTTGGCAGAAAGAATTGTTTCTTGATTAGTATCTCAGTTGAAAATGGTTTTTCAGTTAAGCAAAATTATCAAAGCTGTACTAGACTTGTTTATAATGGCCTGCGATTTCCTCAGCTCCTTCTACGGGAAGTTGCTGAGGTCCTTGCTGGAGAATGAGTGGGTGTGTTATGGTCATGTACCATGTGACCACACCATCTGGCTGATATTTAGTGGCCCAGGGATGTGCATCTACCCCAAGACAGCAAGTCTGTGTTTCAGCAAGGCAGAAACTTATGACTTGAATAACCTGGCTCAAAAAAAAAAAAAAAAAAAAAAAAGTGAAGAGAGCCAATCAGATCCATCTCTTAGAAATTTAGAATTGGGAAACAGACCTGCCCAAGGCAGTTAACCTTAAGGACATCATCACAATGATGTATGAAGAGCTGCTATTGTGTAGAGGGGCTGAAGTACTCACTTGGAGAAACGTGCAAGCTGATGCAGGAAGGGGCCCTTGCAAGAGGGGCAGATGAATGAAGTAGTTTAGCAGAAAAAGCAGAAATGCATGAAAATGTGATCCCAACGGGGAGATAGGAACCTTTGGTTTCTGATGGCTTTCCTTGTTTGGTTCCTGTGAGACCTGGCTATTAGCACTACTGCTCTCAAATTTCTGGGTTCTTTACAACTCCTTAAAGTATTATATCCTTCTACTTTTTTCCTGTGATTTGTGGAGCCAAATATTTCCTGCTTAAAGCTGATACTATGACACTTCCTATTTAACACCAATAATTGTACTCTTTGGCAGTAGGGGGTCAAGATTATTTCCATTAAATAGTATGGGAGTTTTCTTGTTATTTTTGTTGCTTTTTAAAAATTAAATTATTGGCAGGCGCCTGGGTGGCTCAGTTGGTTAAGCGACTGCCTTCTGCTCAGGTCATGATCCTGGAGCCCCGGGATCGAGTCCTGCATTGGGCTCCCTGCTCGGCGGAGAGTCTGCTTCTCCCTCTGACCCTCCTCCCTCTCATGCTCTCTCTCATTCTCTCTGTCTCAAAAAAATAAATAAAATCTTTTTAAAAAAATTAAATTATTGGCTTTGCATACACCACCCTTTCTTTCTAGGTTTCCTCTTCATCTTACGTCTAGCTAGGAGTGATCTGTACCAAGACCCACCACACCATTAGGCATTGGTACCTATTGTCAGTGTAATTCACTGATTCTGATGTGTGACCATTGAAGAGTACCATGGTTCAATTGGATGTTTAAAGCTCTCCAATTTTTCCCTTTAGAGAAAAAGATAAATTTGATTTCAATGGAATTTCAATGGAATTGTGACAGTTGCTTCATTGAGATGTAATGTAACTCTTCCCATCTCTTCTTTTGTAAATGCCAATTTCCTTTGAAAAACGTTGCAGAAAAGTTTTTAGGAGTTTCTTGGACTCATGCTGTTACAATACTACAATGACTTTTTCCTTTTTTTCTCCCAAATTTTTATTTAAATTCTACTTAACATACAGTGCAATACTGGTCTTTATCAGATATGTCATTTGCAAATATCTTCTCCCATTTCATAGGATGCGTTTTAGTTTTGTTGATTGATTCCTTCACTGTGAGAAGGTTTTTATCTTGATGAAGTACCAAGAGTTCATTTTTGCTTTTGTTTCCCTTGCCTCTGGCAATGTGTCCAATAAGATGTTGCTCTGGTCGAGGTCAAAGAAGTTGCTGTCTGTGTTCTCCGGTAGGATTCTGATGGTTTCCTGTCTCACATTTAGGTCCTTCATCCATTTTGAATTTGTTTTTGTGTATGGTGTAAAAAAGTGGTCCAGTTTCATTCTTCTGCATTTGCTGTCCAGTTCTCCCAACACCATTTGTTGAAGAGACTGTCTTTTTAAAAACATTTATTTTTATTTTGGAGAGAGACAGAGTGAGAGAGAGAGCATGAATGAGTGGAGGAGGTGGGGGAATGGGGGGAGGGCCAAGAGAAAGAATCCTCAAGCAGACTCCCCACTTAGCATGGAGCCCAATACCAGGCTTGATCCCAGGACCCTGAAATCATGACCTGAGCCGAAATCAAAGAGTTGGGCGTTTAACTGACTAAGCCACACAGGCACCCAAAAGAGACTTTTTTTTTTTCTATTGGATATTCTTTCTTGCTTTGATGAAGATTAATTGACCATATAGTTGTGGGTCCATTTCTGGGTTGTCTATTGTGTTCCATTGATCTGTGTGTCTGTTTTTGTGCCAGTACCATACTGTCTTGAGGACTACAGATTGAAGTTTGGAAATCGTGATGCCTCTAACTTTGCTTTTCTTTTTCAGGATTGCTTTGGTTATTCAGGTCTTTTGTGGTTCCATACAAATTTTAGGATTGTTTGTTCTAGGTCTATGAAAAATGCTGGTGGTATTTTGATAGGGATTGCATTAAATATTAGATTGCTTTGGATAGACGTTTTAACAATGTTTTTCCATTTCTTTGTGTCATCTTCAATTTCTTTCATAAGTTCTATAGTTTTCAGAGTATAGATACTTTATCTCTTTGGTTAGATTTATTCCTAGGTATCTTAGGGTTTTTGGTGCAATTGTAATTCTCTTTCTGATGCTTTAATATTGGTAGAAATGCAACAGATTCAGTCTGTTGATTTTATATCCTGTTACTTTGCTGAATTCATATATTAGTTCTAGTGATTTTTTGGTGGAGTCTTTTGGGTTTTCTATATAGGATATCACGTCATCTGCAAATAGTGAAAGTTTGACTGCTTCCTGATTTGGATGCCTTTTCTTTCTGTTAGTTGTCTGGTTGCTGAGGCTACTACTTCTGGTACTATATTAAATAGTAATGGTGAGAATGCACATCCCTTTCTTGTTCCTGACAAGAAAAAGCTCTCAGTTTTTCCCTGTTGAAGATGATATTACCTGTGGGTCTTTCGCATATGGCCTTTATGATGTTGAAGTATGTTCCATCTATCCCTACTTTGTTGAAGGTTTTTGTCAAGAATGGATGATGTATTTTGTCAAATGCTTTTTTTTTTTTTTGCATCTATTGAAGATCATATGGTTCTTATCCTTTCTTTTATTAATGTGGTATATCACTTTGATTAATCCTTTTAATGTACTGTTGGAGTCAATTTGCTAGTATCTTGAGAATTTTTGCATTCATGTTCATCAGGGATTCTGGCCTAGTAATTCTCCTTTTTAGTGGGGTCTTTGTCTGGTTTTGGAATCAAGGTAATGTTGGCCTTGTAGAAGGAGTTTGGAAGTTTTCCTTCCATTTTTAGTTTTTGGAACAATTTGAGAAGAATAGGTATTAATTCTTCTTTAAATGTCTAGTAGAATTCCCCTGGGAAGCCATCTGGCCTTGGACTTTTGTTTGTTGGGAGATTTTTTATTACTGATTCAATTTCTTTGCTGGTTATGGATCTGTTCCAATTTTCTATTTCTTCCTGTTTCAGCTTCAGTAGTTTGTATGTTTCTAGGAATTTGTCCATTTCTTCCAGATTGCCCAGTTTGTTGGCATATAATTTTTCATAATATTCTCTCATAATTGTTTGTATTTCTGTGGTATTGGTTGTGATCTCCTCTCTTTTAGTCGTGATTTTATTTATTTAGGTCCTTTCTCTTTTCTTTTTGAAATGTCTGGCTAGGGGTTTATCAGTTTTATTAATTCTTTCAAAAATCAGCTCTTTGTTTTGTTGATCTGTTCTATACTACAGTGACTTTCTAAAAGCTCTAGCTAGTGAGGTAGCATTGAATGGTGGTCAACACCACAGGGTCTGGAGCTGTATTTGGTTTGATCTCACCTTTTACAAATTTGTTAGTTGTTGCTTTGGTTAAGTGCCTTAATTTCTCTGATCTACACATTTAAAGTGGTGATAATGATAGTACCTCTGTGTAACAGCTAGGGTATAGGATAATCTGTTAAAATAACAAAACCTCTAAGTACAGTGGATTAAAAAAAATAAGGAATTTATTTCTGACGTGCATAATAGTCCAAAGGTAGGGAAGCATTTAGAGTAGGAAAGTGGCACTATAATCCTCACATATAGCTGCAACGTGTGGGTCCAAGGTGGCTACTAAGATTTTCACCATCTCCATCTAGCAAAAAGAAAAAGGATGAGGAGATCTTATGATAATTGTATTATAGGAAATACCTAGGTATTTGTACAAACATTACATCCTTATCCTTTGCTTAGAGGTCACCTAGCTTTAAGGGATGTGGAGAAACACATTCTATGCATGAGCAACCATGTGCCTGACTTCAAGACTGGGGAAGATGAGAAGAATGGCTAATAAGGTAGTTTAGGTTCCTGCCACAGTGCATCACAAAGTTGCTGTGAGGTTTAAATTAGTTAATATACCTAACTTATTTGCAAATGAGTTAACACTCAGAAAATAGAGTAAAAAATCATATACAGATTCCCAGTTACATGTCAATTCATTTCCAAAAGCATTTGCATTGCTTCTTTGGGAGGAAAATAGAAGCTTCCTCTAAAGAAAACACAATATACACAACATACACACATAGTACATTGTCTAATTTAAGGTTTCTCAATCTTGACAGTATTGACATTTCGGGACAGGTTATTCGTTGTTGTGGGGTGCTATCTTGTGCACTCTAGAATGTTCAGCAGACTAAATCCAGATGTGAATAGCACCCTTACCCCTAGTTTTCATGACCTAAAGCATCTCAAGACATTCTTAAATGTTTCCACCAGTGGAAAAAGGGAAGAGGGATGGGCAAAACTGTCTCCATTTGAAAATTATTGTCCTAATCTCATTAACGGTCATTATTATTATCAATGCATTTGTTCATTTCAATTAGCCTTTTGAAAAAAGTTAAGAGTATCTTTACCATTCAGGTCAATGAATTGGAGATAATATTCATGACTATTAACTAATGAGAACAGTTTAAACATCTGCCATGTCAAGACATCTTCTCTTGGGTTTGGAGTAAAAAGAATCATGATTCTCTGTTTTCAGCTGATGTGAACTTTTTTGGCCCTTCCTAAATCTCTAAATGCATCCTGAAATTTTTAAGGAGCTTTCTCTATAGTATTTACCACAAAATGGCCCCCAGCAAGTGAATTTGTGTTCTTTATAGATCCAGATGGAACAGTGGGTAAATGGCTGAAGTTCCCTACAGGGACATTTGGGTGTCTGAAAATGCCATAGAAAATCCTTCAAAATAGCAACACACTTTTTTTCAAATTGCTAATTATGGCTAAAGGGACTGTGACTACTTAGTGGATAGGAAATTTTGAGCACCTTGATTAATCTATAGTTGGTTCTTTAGGAGAACTAATGCACCTTCACTGTGATAGTATTCTCAATTACGACCTGTGGGAACTGGGTTAAGACTAAGAAATCCCAAGCTTTTGTCTGCAAAGTTCAGATGCAATTATGAAAATAATATACTATTTGAATAGAATTCTTATAATTTAATTGTCTAAAGGTTGAGAAACTCAGAAATGATCAAAGATAAAAATAACTAGATTCCATTCCCTTCCTCCAAAAAACTATGGTTAGTATTTGGATGGACATTCTTTTAGTCCTTCTTTATCATTTTTCTCATTACATATAGGTCAGTGTATGTCATCATCAAATAATGGTAATTTAATTATCTTTCTCCTAGGTAAGGCTAATTCTTTTCCTTATCTTTTTACATCATCTGGAATTTCTAAAAACTGCTAATGTAGAGAATAATGTTAATAGTAGTAATAGTGGGTGGGTAATAGTGGGTAATAGTGGTAATTGTTTCTGACTTTATTGGAAATATTTCTGTCATAATCAAATGTGACATTAGCTATTGTTTGAGATAGATACATTTTCTATCTATTCTGTCCAGATATTCCTTAATATATTAAATAATTATCTCTTTAATCATAGTTGATTGAGATTTTATAAATGAATATTGAATTAAATCACATGTATTTCAATTTCTATTAATTTTGTCTATGTTTTATCTCATTTTTGTCTATAGATTATATCAGCAGATTTTCTAATATTAAACAATTATTCTATTATTGGGATTAACTATACTTTGCTATTGTGTGTTGTTATTCTAAGATAGTAGTGGGTTTCATGGATTCGTGAAGATTTTACTCTATGTATAATTTAGATAGGCTTGTAGTAATATTTCAAATAGTATATTTCAGAACCTTTGTTTGGCAAGAAAATTTTCCATGGTTAAAGTAGTTTAACCAGTGATCACATATTAATATTATCCATTATCACTTAAATACTCTGATAAAATCCTGTAGCTAGAAACTTACTTTACTTATTTAAACTTAACATTTCCTAATGATGTTTAACTAGATTCCCAATTTTCCCAAAGAATATTTAGTATAATTCTAGATAACTAGAATTCTGTAGAATGTTCTTCAGGAAACATTGGTTTCTTGTTTTCCTGTGGGAGGTAACTTTAATGATACAAGGTTCTTTAAGAAAAGAAAATAAGATGGTTTCATCTATTTTTGTGTGCCTGACCAATTTAAATTGCACTGTAATTCTTGGCTCATTTAATTTGCTGGTAAGTGTAAGTGGGAAGGATAAAGTTTTCTGTTGAAGGCACTTTTTTTAAAACATTGCAAGTACTGCACTGGTTATAGTTCTATTTTAGTTTTTTTTTTTTTTTAAGATTTTATTTATTTATTTGACAGAGAGAGAGATAGTGAGAGCAGGAACACAAGCAGGGGGAGTGGGAGAGGGAGAAGCAAGCTTCCCGCCGAGCAGGGAGCCCGATGTGGGTCTCAATCCCAGGACCCTGGGATCATGACCTGAGCTGAAGGCAGACGCTTAATGACTGAGCCACCCAGGCACCCTCTATTTTAGTTTTATAATGGATAAAGAAGATGAGGTCCATATATACAATGGAATATTACTCAGCCATCAGAAAGGATGAATACCCAACTTTTACATCAACATGGATGGGACTGGAGGAGATTATGCTAAGTGAAATAAGTCAAGCAGAGAAAGTTAATTATCATATGGTTTCACTTATTTGTGGAACATAAGGAATAGCATGGAGGACATTAGGAGAAGGAAGGGAAAAATGAAGGGGGGCGAAATCGGAGGGACAGATGAACCATGAGAGACTATGGACTCTGAGAAACAAACAGGGTTTTAGAGGGGAGGGGGGAGGGGGGATTGGTTAGCACGGTGATGGTTATTAAGGAGGGCATGTACTGTATGGAGCACTGGGTGTTATACGAAAACAATGGATCGTGGATCACCACATCAAAAACTAATGGTGACTAACATAACATAATAAAATTTAAAAAATTTTTAAAAATAATACTTCTAGAATAAATTCTGATCTTCTTTATCTTTTTCTGAAAATAACTGATCCTAAAAAATTTCAAATATATTAACACAGAACTCTATTAATATTCCCTCATAACTAAGAAAAACTCTTGTAGTTATATCTTCTTTCAAAGGTCTACTGCAGCATTTATCATTTATTTCTTCTTAAATAATCTTGTTAGAAGTTTGTGTATTGGGGGTGCCTGAGTGGCTTAGTCGGTTAAGCATCCGACTCTTGATTTCAGCTCGGGTCACTATCTAAGGGTTATGAGATTGAGCCTGTGTCAAGCTCCATGCTGGATGTGGAGCCTGCTCAAGATTCTCTCTCCCTTTCCCTATACTCTCCTTTCCCCAGTCCTCTCCTTCTCTAAAAAAAAAAAAGAAGTTTGTGTATTTTATTAGTCTTTTTGATTAGATCTTTTTTTCTGGCACTTGAATTTACTTTTCAATTCTATTGTTATTCTGCTCTATAATTTATTAACTTTTGTCTTTTCATTATTTCAGGATGTTTTGTTCTTTACTTCCCTAATTTTAGTTGAATTCTGATATATTTTGATTATTTCTTACTTATAAATGAAGGAATTTAAGATTATGAAGTATTGTTTCTTACTTACAAATGAAGGAATTTAAGATTATGCGTTATGAGTACCATTTAAAAAAAATCCCCTTAGGCAGGTAACTTTCATACTTCCTTACGTTAAAAGTAGTCTTAATTGCAATATTGCAGGATTTATTTTTTCTTTGATTAAAAATTATTGGGATTTTAGAAAAAATTATTTGCATGTGAAGCAACATTTTTTTAAATTAAACTTTAGTCATAAAGTTCTGATTTTAGTGAATTTAGTGGCCTTAAATTTTCTTTTCAGGTAACAGTGGAAGAAGTTGTCAGTGTGCCTTCTCATTCTGGCTTGATGTGACAATATTTTTGGTCATAACATGCACACACCTATTTACTTTACCTTCAACTTACTCTTTTGGGACTTTGGTATCAATAGTCCCATGTCCTGGTGACTTCAACTGTCTAAGGAAATGGATAATAGCCCTTTTTCAAAAAAGATTGTATAGCCCACCTTAGATCATTCTAATTTAAAGAAGGTACTGCTTCTACAGCATAATTATCTATATAATGTGAACCTTTTGTATGCATCCCTTTAGGTTTTTATTCTCATTTGTTTTACAAGTGCTTGGCATATTGTCTTCAAAGATAGCTACAATTCCTCCTGTTCAACCAGCCCCTTGGTAATGTGACTTTATCACTCTTTTCATGGAGAGATGAAATCTCTTTCCCCTCCTCTTGCTCTGTGCTGGTCCTGTGATCTGCAATGACCAGTGGAATGCAACATACATGGCAATGTGTGACTTTGGGCCTTAAGTGTGAAGAGGTTTTGGGGTTTCTATTTCTACCTTTGGAAAGATGCTCAGTCTGGACAACCAAATGATAAAAGTAGATTAAGACGACTACATTCAGAGACAGATTATGTGGGGAATGGTTGCCAACATCAGAGCCCCAGATATGTGAGTGTGTCACTTTGAAACCTCCAGACCCAGTTAAGCCATGTATCCAATGCTGTTTGGAACGAGAGCCAGTTTTCTCTTACAAATCTTGCTCAAGTTCCTGACCTGCCGAATGAGGAGATGAGCAATAAAATGGCGGTTGTTTTCAGCCACTAAGGTTTGGAGTAGAACCATTAATAAAATAGAGACAAAAAACCAGGTAAGTATAAAGCATCAAAGGGAAAGAAACAATGTAAATTTTGATCATGCCAAATTTTAAGGCAGTTTAATGTATTTGTTCTGAACTGTGTATCTTGGCCTTCTATATTAGAGTAAAATAAATAATATCGAATAAAGAAAAACCAAATAGTAAAAGAATGATAATTCCTTATTTCCTGTATCTAAGAAAAATACCACAAGTTGAGGAAACAAGTATTAAATGACAGCTGTACAAAATGTGACATCAACATACTGTACAAAACCTGTGCTCTTTTCTCCTGAGGGCAACCTAAAAGTTGGCCTCTGAGTAAAGTATAGTATTTCAAAGCAGATGTGTGCATCAATGAAGATTTTACTGTTTAGATTCTTCCCTTCCTTCTTTTCACCCTTCCACTCGCCCTTCTTTTCAGTGTAGGGGCTGGCCATATGTAAAAGAAGAGAACTCAAAGTACCAAAATGGGTTTTCGGTCCTGTTCTTTTAAGGAACGAAATTCCACATTTTTATTGGTTGGAAATGACTTCCTATCTCACTGTCACCTCTGACAGCTACACATGGGAAGCTGTGTCTTTATTTATCTATTTTTATTTCTTCCATTAGTGTCTAAATAACAGCAGCTTGTACTGAATTACTGCAGGGACTGTCTCTCCTTCTTTCAAAAGAAAGTCATTCATTAGGGTGCCTTACCTTTACCAAGGCACATGGTCTCAGCTTCATGATGGCTTGCAGCCAGAGAAGCAATTTCCTTTCTTTTAAAAGAGGTTGGAAAGCATCTGATTGTATCAGGAAGAGGCATTTCAGTTTTCAAGGTGAAAGGACACTTGCTTCTTTTATAGATAATGGAAGAAATATGATACATTAGTGAAAGACAGAGGGCATACCAATTAAAAATATCCAGGAAGGGCAGGACATAGTCTGTCCACATGTTATCTCAATGTAAATTAGCAGACCAGGTAATGATACCAGTTTTCTCCTTTACAGCTTAAATAATTCAGCTTTTAAGACAGTTTTTTTAAAAAACAAATTTCCTATATCAGAACAACTGATAATGCAATATTTATTACTTAGAAGTTCTTAAATTTTGTTTCCCTTTCTTAGACTAATATTAAATGCACAGAATTACTTACAATGCTGGAGAAAAAAAAAAACTTTCCATTTAACTTATTTTACCCTGGACTTTAGAATTTTGTTTAAGAGAAAGAAAACATGGTGCTTCCTGGAACTAGCGGGTATAAGAATAATAGCTATTGAAATTATCTTTAATTGCTGTGAATCCAAGATAAAACAACATAAATGAAAACCCACAAAGGGTATTCAATTAATATTTGTTGTCTACCCTTTCCCACACAGCTTCTATACCAATACTGTCCAATAGAAATATGTGAGCCACAAATATGAGCCATCTGTGTAATTTTAAATTTTCTAGTAGGCATACTTTTTTAAAAAAGCAAAAAGAAGCCTGCAATGTATTTGATTTAGCTTGATCTACCCAAATTATATCACTTCAATAAGTAATCAATATAGACATTATTCATGAGATTTAAAAAGACTTATTTGAGTGTAGATGACACACAATGTTGCATTAGTTTCAGGTGTACAACATAATGATTCAACTTCTCTACATGTTATGCTATGGTCACTACAAGGATAGCTACCATCTGTCACCATATAGCACTATTACAATATCATTGACTATATTTCTTATGCTGGGCCTTTTATTCCCGTGATTTATTTATTCCATAACTGGAAGCCTGTATCTCCCATTCCCCTTCACCCATTTTGCCCACCCCCCCACCCCTGTCCCCTCTGCTACCATCAGTTTGTTCTCTATTTATAGGTCTGATTCTGCTTCTTGTTTGTTTATTCATTTGCTTTGTTTTTTAGATTCCACATATGAGTGAAATCATATGGTATCTGTCTTTCTCAGTCTGACTTATTTCACTTAGCATTAGATATTTTATATTCTTTTTTATACTGTCTTCAAAATCTATTGTGTATAGATCCTACATATAACATATCTCCTTTAACTGCAGTAGCCAAGATATGGAAGCAAGGTAAATGTCCATCAATGGATAAATGGATAAAGAGGATGTGGTAATATATATATATATATATATATATATACACGATGGAATATTACTCAGCCATAAAAAGAATGGAATCTTGTCATTTGCAACAACATAACTCAAAATATATCAACTTCCATGCAAAGAATTGTCTAGAGCTGTATTCCTAATACATTTCTGGTTATGTAGAGGACTCATAGAGCTTTGTGAGTTTCCTAGGGCAAGCACATACTATTCTGTAGGAACTTTTTGAAACCAGATGTTACAAAACAAAAAGGACACATATTATGTCCTAAAGAAGCTCACAGTCCAATATATAAAGGCAAAAAAATTTCTTTGCTAAAATGTAGTTATGCAGAGAGATAAGTGGAGGTGCAATGAAGAAGTGGTTACATTTAGTTGGGCAGGCTCCTGGAAGACTTTATACAAAAGTGATTTTGAAGAAGCATTTTAATTGTAGATGTTCCCAGTTGAGTGTGGAGATGGGGAAGAAAAGGAGAATGTAATCCTGGAATGATGATGCAATCTGAATGGAAGTACAGATGAGCAATCCAGAAGCTGGAAAAAATACATCATGGTTAAAGTGTAGAATGCAAGGTGTGACAGGAAGAGGTAAGGTGGGGCAAGTAGCTACGTGCCCGATTATGGAAAGCCATGAGCTAGTGGGCTTGGACTTTATCCTACAGGTAACAGGAAGCTATTGAGAGATTTCAAACCATTGAGTAAAATGACAAAATTTGTATTTTAGGTTAGATAACCCTCATAGCACTGTGGAAGATGAATTAAAGATGCTGAGATGTGAGGGCTGACACTGGGAATGGGGGTATTACTGCTGTCTGTGAAAATGCTCGTGGATGAGGCTTTGAGAAGAGACAGCAATGGGTGGGAAGAAGGGATCGAACAAGGAAAAGGAGACAGGTTAGCAATATGTAGGTGTAGGTGACAGCTGTGGGGCTAAGGATGAAGAAGGAGAGTAGGATTATTCCCAGGGCTTGTCCTCTTCCATGTGAATTAGAATAGTTTTCAAGAAAAAAGGGAACCCAGAAAGATAAGGAGATCTGGGAGCAATTCTGTATATAATTCTTGTCATTTTAAGAGCTCTAATCAAGGAAGTATGGTAGGTGTTTGGGCACCTATTTTAGCTAAAGTTGGGGATGATATTGGTGAGAAGTGGAGAGGACCAAAGACAAAGATGTAGGGACACATATTTAGAGGTCGGTGGAGAAGCAAGGGGAAGAGCAAGCAGGTTAACAATGACATGGAGTGCCCATAGGTCAAATGAAATAAGGTTTGAAAGCAACCCATTAGAAAATAGTGACATTAACTGGAACATTTACAGAGTCATGGCGAGGACAGAAATTTATTTTAAATCATTTGAAGAAGTTAATGGCAGACAGTGGAGACAGCAATTCAGACCATTCTTTTGAAGACTTGGTTACCAAGGGGGGAGCTGGTATAACGTGTGCAGTAGCAATCGATGGACATGATGAGGTAGGGTCTAATTTTCTTGATTACTTAGTTAATTGATAAAATTGGAGAGCCATTGGGGCACCTGGGTGGCTCAGTCAGTTAGGGTGTGACTCTTGATTTTAGCTCAGGTCATGATCTCAGTGTCATGAGATAGAGTCTCTTATGGGGCTCTGCACTGGGTGTGGAGCGTGCTTAAGATTATCTCTCTCTCTGCCTCTGCCCTTCCCCCATTTCCTCTCTCTCTAAAAAAAAAAAAAAATGGGAGAGCCATTCTGAACATGTGTATAGCCCATAAATTAGGAGCCAAAAGTGGGAAAGAAAAATTATTCAGAAAGAGAATGTAACTGTTGGACCAAGTTCATATCAAGCACAAAACCTAGCTTTGAGGAGGAAAAAGGACAGCTTCCTCTAATATTAAAGACAGGTGATATGGTCAGTGCAAACTCTCTTATTTAAAACCTGAAACTCTTGAAGGTAGCAGTTTCTGAGAACATTATATGAGATGGTATGTGCTAAAGTGCTCAACACACATGATTGATTAATGCTGATTTATCTATCTACTCCAAACCTTGTAATTTTCTCTTTTCAATACTTGTATCTTGTAATTTTTTTCCCCACATTTTTCTTGGCACCAGAAAAATTCCCTCTGAAAAAACCATTAGTGTAGATTCTGGTTTCAATTACTACAATTGCCCATTACTTCATCAACCTCAACACTCAGTAGTCACAGACCTGGTTAGCTTTAAGTGAGAGCTTCTTTCTCCAGGCCCAGAACTTGTTCCAAGCTTGTTCCAATATGACATACTGTTTCTTAAAAAAAAAGAGAAAGAAAGAAAGAAAGAAAGAAAGAAAGAAAGAAAGAAAGAAAGAAAGA